>NC_060144.1:448724910-449027410 GCF_021461385.2 Schistocerca piceifrons | reverse complement strand
CAAATATGTTGGGCATTAGACAACTGGAAAACCGTGCCCTGGTCAGATGCGTCCTGAATTCAGTTGGTGAAAGCTGATGGTGTAGTTCGAGTGTGGTGCAGACAGCACGAAGCCTTGGAACCAAATTGTGAACAACGCACTGTGCTAACAGATGGTGACTCTATCTTGGTGTGGGCTGTATTTACATGGAATCAACTGGGTATGAACTTCGTGTTTCCGAACAAGAATGGAAAATTTTTATGGATGACAGTACGCGATGTCACTAGGCCACAATTGTTCGTGATTGGTTGGGCCACCCAAATCGACCGATATGAATCCCATCGAACATTTATGGGACATAATCTAAAGTTAGTTCGTCCATAAAATTCATTACCGGCAGTTATGGACTGATGTAGAGGGGCATTGCTCGATATTTCTGTAACGGACTTCCAACGGCTTGGTGACTCCACGCCACGTCGAGTTTCTGCACTGAGCATGGAAAAAGAAGATCCGGCGCCATATTTGGAGGTATCGCATGACTTTTTCACCTGAGTGTTGTGGCTACGATTGGTCTCTGGCACCTGCTTGAACACGTGAGGAATTTAATGGATGTTGTCAAAATCATCAGCTATGCGATGCAGAGGTGATCGTGCCGTGAACCCGGATGGTACCCCATTCCGTCATGTCAGCTGCTATGCCCACATGACGATTAGGAATGCAGTCTGGCGACAACAGTTTTTCTCTGAACGTCACAGACCGACACGTCCGTCGTTAAGCTTCACACTGGATCGGGTATCGTCTGTAAAAAGGAGCTCGCGCCACTCCTGTCTATCTTGTCTACGCATCTTTTTCCTTCTACAGCATGAAGCTGATGGCGACAATGGTCGCCATCCTGACTTTCTGTGGTGTTCCAGCCGTTGTCCCACTGTTACTGTGGATACTTCTCTTGTTTCAAACAAGTCTGTTTTCCGAATCGAGGCAAATGGAATGGCTACTCGACCCTGGGTTAAACAGCAAATCTGTCCTCTCCGTTGCTAGTCGCGTGGGGCACTTGAGATCCGGTATGGAGTTGAGTATGTCCACCCTGCAGTTATCGATTGCATATTCGCATGTCAGTCGTGGGATGTCTACTAACACGAGCAGCGATTTTGATGATCTATGAACCCGGTCTCCATAGGCCACTGTGCTCACACTATCTAATTCCAACACGTGCTGGTTGACTTTTTTCTTCTTACAAGACCTTCTCGGCAACAAACAACACTGAAACGCGGTTTCTGTATGAGAAATGAGCTCTGTAATCTTTCCTTGTATAGTAATGTAGATCTGTTACATCTACCCACTCTGTGCAGACACACTGTAATGTTAATCATATCCCTACCCAAGCATTTCGAGCTAATTTGACGTTAGTTGCATGCCACCTTCACGGTGTTGCAATTTTCATGGGCAACAATGTAGAAGAAGAATTCAAAGTAAGCAGAAAAACTACATATCGAGGAAACAAAATACCCACCTCATTAAAAATTAAATTCTTGATTCAACTTTCTGGCCTTTAAAACAGGAATCTGACAAGAAGAGTGATTATCGCTCCTATCGTTCAATATTGTATTGAAGAACGTAAGCAGGACTTGAGAGAGGGAAATTATTTCTTTGACTATTGTTAGGCTGTGTGAGGATAAAACTCACTTACAGTATTTATCTTATGCAGACGACCTACTAATTGTCTCCAACAATATGGAAAAAGTGAATCACACATGAAATTAAAATCTCATACGCAGACGCTCGGTACTTTGTCTATTACCAAACGACTTGACGTATCCACTATCGGGCAAAGATGGTGTTGTTACCTTTGGTGAAAACTGGAACACATCCCAATAAACTAGATATTTTGTAGTTAACTAAATGCATGATAAATTACACCTGATTATAATTAACTCAAATACATTTTACACTGTGCATTTTACTAATTATGTACATACAATTGATTAATTCTGCATTTTGGAATAAGTCAATTACGCCGTATTTCTCTCTCACGTCAGTATTTGAATATTCTTCGTAACATGACGTACATGGTTTCTCCAATATCGGGGACAAAATACTTCATAAGTCTTTGCATTAATCGGAAGGGATTTTTGGCAGTTAGGAGTATCTAAAGGCAAAAAAAAAATATTGCTGTGTAATTAACTTCGTCTAGTCAGATGGTGAAACTGTTTACACGAAACGATATTTGAGAGTTCGAGGGAGCGCTACAGTGATATAACGTTTCTTAATATTTCTTGTAACATTTTTCATGTAGAAAAGCTGAAAGTGTTCTAAATATCACCACCGAGACACCGTTTAGAAAAATGTACAAATGTGTGTGAACTCTTATGGGACTTAACTGCTAAGGTCATCAGTCCCTAAGCTTACACACTACTTCACCTAAACTAACCTAAGGGCAAACACACACACACACACACACACACACACACACACACACACACACACACACACACACGCACACACGCGCGCGCGTGCGCGCGCCCGAGGGAGGACTCGAACCTTCGCCGGGACCAGCCGCACAGTCCACGACTGCAGCGCCTTAGACCGCTCGGCTAATCCCGCGCTGCACACCGTTTGGACTACCGTTATCAAGCCTTGGCACTAACACTTCCCGGCTGTCTGGCTGAACCTGTATTGTCAAGCTTTCTACCACTTTACTATTTCCAACGGTTCTTGAATACTGTAAAGGAAATTGAGTTGTTCCTCATAAAAAAAAATAACTGCTTCACTATCTCTATAGACAAATAAAATACGAGTACGAGATATTAACGGAAAACTCAATGTGCAATTCGTTCCTCTAAACATTTCTTTTACGCATTCAATACGTAATTAGTGTATTAAGCAATTTTGCACTTCATTTTTTGTCTGAGCTTGTGTGTATATGCGTTTGTTATGTTACAGGCTCGCACTTTAAGTCATTACCTACAAAGTTCTAGCCCCTGGTTAATGAAATAAACTCGTAATACAAGACGAGCGAGTGCAGTGCTTATTGCTTCCACAAAATAAGGAGTGAATCATACTTACTATTGGCCCCTGCGCACAAGGACAACGCCGACATAGTTGTATTTAAGCTTTTGTATGTCCATAATTCGGCTGGAGGTTGGGGACCACGGCCGTTCACTATTGTAAGAAATGAAACGTCTACCGCCGTCCTTATGATCTTATTTATTGTGTAGCTACCAGTTTCGGCGCTTCAATGCGCTGTCTTCAGGCCTTAGTTGACGCTGAAGGGGTGATCATGAACCATATACGCTGCATCAGTGGCCAACATAACGGTTTACGCAGACTATCTGTATCCATGATGTCAGCACACCAACCATCAACTTCCCTGGTTTTGGGTGCAAGTCACGTTTCTAAACACAAAGTTGGTACTGGGCCGTCTTGGTGATTGATCAAACGTATGCTCCAAGAACGCTGTTCTATTGGATGAGCCAATTTTTAAAGCGAATTCAACTGACTCTCGCACTCTGAATGGATGGTGCTCCGGCGTCTGGCTCTTTAAATATATTCTTGCCTTTCTGCGCGCACGTAGTGGGAGGCGGAGGGGGGGGGGGGCGGGGGAGGAGTGGCCACAGTGTTCAGTGATCACAGGGGCGCAGATGCCTGCCCAGCATTATGTAGTCTTGGAGGGATCACTTGCCGACGTTTGCGAAACTTCCCTTATCCCCAACGTAGCCCCGCTTGACCTGATGAGATTCACAGACTGTCTTTTGCCGACAAAGGAGGCGACAGAACGTTTCCGGCGGCGCACCATTCCAGCCTGGAGAGCCTTCCCAAACACACCACTACAGTATCTTCACTGATATGCGACAGTAATGTAACATTGTGACAGTAGCATCACAACGTTTATCTGAATCGACCCCGGTATCTTATAACCGGATATGTCTCAGCTGATAGATGCCAAGCAAGATGTTTACATGGTTACGTCTTTCGCTGAGCTGTCATCCCTGGTCAGCCTATTATATATTTGCATTTTATTCTGCGCCGAACGCATAGTACTGACTGTGATTATACCAACCACAAACAACGAAGTGTAACCTCGTACTTTTATTCCAACGTGTACCTCTCAACGTTTTATTAGACGATTGTATATTTTAGATTACGATACTGACACGTTGTACTATTTGCGAAGACCTATGGTGAATAGCCACTGTAACAATTAATATCCTATATTGCGTGAAATCTCTTTATGAACTGAGGTCACCCAAGGATGTCCTTATATTATACAATCAGTCGTGGCTTTCATGGATTACAGCCGCTACTTCTCCTTTAAATAGCTACGTTCACCTTGACCTTCTTCAGTGCCCGGTAAAATTATTGGCAGTACATAAATTAGAACCTGGATCCGCGAGATGGCAGGCAGATAAGGTAAACACTAAGCTGCGGAAGTGTACAACATTTCACTGATTGATTTGATAAAGAGTGGAGGAGGAAATCAGTCGTGGTCAGTTCAGGGAACCACGGCAGATTTCATCTGAACGACGACGACGACGAAGAAGAAGAAGAAGAAGAAGACGTTCGTCAAACCCGAGCAATGTAAATCATCTTTGTTGAGGTAGTGCCAATACAGCACTGCCACAATGTTAAAAACAGTTTGCAGCTAACTGATATGGCTTTAGAACGGCTTTAACCCTGCAGAAATGCCTTTTCTGTGAAACAAATGGGAAACAAATGGTTCAAATGGCTCTGAGCACTATGGGACTCAACTTCTGAGGTGATCAGTCCCCTATAACTTAGAACTACTTAAACCTAACTAACCTAAGGACATCACACACATCCATGTCCGAGGCAGGATTCGAACCTACGACCGTAGCGGTCGCGCGGTTCCAAACTGAGGCGCCTAGAACCGCTCGGCCACTCCGGCCGGCTATGTGAAGTTCGTGGCTATCAGAATAATGATCATAAAAATGAACTTTCGTCTTTCCACCGAATGTCACGTTTTTAAGTATTGCAATAGTTACTTTATCTAT
The DNA here is from genome assembly GCF_021461385.2 of Schistocerca piceifrons. Classification (NCBI taxonomy): domain Eukaryota; kingdom Metazoa; phylum Arthropoda; class Insecta; order Orthoptera; family Acrididae; genus Schistocerca; species Schistocerca piceifrons. Next base: position 449,022,422 of record NC_060144.1, on the reverse strand, counting down.
GCAACACGAGAGAAGTAGCATTGTATTAACTGGTTCTGATAAGAGGTTTAACGATGCAGATTAGATATCGTTTCTCTTCACTCGTTGTGATAACCGTGGCAAGCTTTTTCAACTTTGATATCAGTTATTTGTAGGCTAGTATCAGGAGAGCTGCATATCTCACAACTGCAAGAACTTTAACACGTTAACTGCCGAGTGGCCGCCGGCAGCCACAGCAGAGCAGAACTCGTAACGCCGTGGGCCTGTCATGTCGGTGAAACATCCAGCACTAAAAAGCTTGCGTCAGTCAACGTGTTATGGAAGAACGGTATTAACTTTTGGTGTCATACGCGCCTATTGACTCTGTGACGTTCATAACGGAGTAAACATCGGAAATCACTGACGATGGCCTACAAACGGTTAGAAGTACCGAAGCGCTTGATCCTACAGCTAAGATGTATTTTGTGTCGGCACTTTTACTCCATTAATACAAAAGGGGGGAAAATACGAAATGACTTCGTCTGAATCCTTCCTGATTTTTCAGCACTCAATGTACGAACAGGCTACGACCCACGTAATAACTAACACGAAAGGCGTTCATCCAAAAAAAATACGACTGCGTTGCTCGTAACGTAAAACTGTCAAACAGACTAAGTAGTCAATATGTTTACATCATCAGAAATAAACATTTGAAACAACTAAGAATTATTTGTTGTAATACTAGCTCTACTACTTTTTTTTATTCAAAAAGTGACTATGTTTACTTCCACGTATTCTATACGAGAAAGCATTTACAATCGTAATCAAAATGTCCTCTTTATTTGCATTTTGTCGTAATGAAGAAACGGAACGTGATTCTATATAAAACTGATTTAATCCTTTCGGAAAAAAATTACGAAAACTGGAACTGGAAACATTTGCCGACCAAAATAAATCTCTTATCCTGCAGAGAACAGAATATTCTTTCTGCTCTCTCTGCTGAAAAGGGACTTCAAACTGACACTTCGAAATTCGTGGGCGCTTACCAAATGTTTCTAGCACCCTGGAGGGGGCTAAACTAAAACTGAAATTCATCGAGACCCATGTTGGGTTTTTTTTTTTTTTTTTTTGCCGGTGGAATGTGGGTGGAGTGGGGGGAGGGGACATCCCAGTATGCCAGTCGGGATTTACATTTTCCATGGTTTTGCTTAAACTTTGAAGGCAAATGCCGACATAGTTTCTTTGGAAAACATAATCGATTTTCTTCCCCATCCTTCGCCTATCTGAGATCGTACTCTAATGACCTCGTCGCTGACGTCATGACGACTCTTATTTTTTTCCAGCAAATCATCAATCCAGCAATACCTCTCATTAATTCCTCGGAACTTCGAAAAGCGCACTGTCACATCTTTTTGGGCAAGGACGCACAGGAATACCTTTATGTTATGTTTATTTTGTGTTATGTGCATTTTTTACTGGCGTTTGGTGTGCATTTCACGAAGGAAGTACACAGGATGATCAGAAACAGTGTGAAAAGCTTCTAGAGGTATTGCAGCGTAGGTTGTGCTGAGAAAGAACATCTAAGAAAAAAATCAATACATTGTGCCGTTTCCGCAGTAATCAACACTGAAGTCAACGTATCATTCCGCTGCGCGCGAAAATTCAAACTGCCAGAAACGGTGTCACCAAAGGTGTGCTTCGTTTGGTTTCCTAAAATGAAACTGGAGAACGTTACAGAAAGTGGACATGGAACGGTAGTAAGGATCGAACCCGAGCTTAAGGCTGAGCAGTCTCGTGCGCTGTGATCTACGCTGTGAGAGCAACTGACACCAACTGTATCTGTATTTTATTCTTGACAATTATTTCTCAGTTCGACCTAGTCTACAACACCCTTATAAGCTTTTCATGCTTTTTCCGACCACACTGTATACGCGGTATAACTGAGTACCTGTTTCAGAGTACATTATAGCTGACAACAGTTCTTAAGAATGCCTGATGCTATTTGGTGACACATACAATTTTGTTACTTTACTAAATGCATGATACGCAAATGCTGACATTATCTTTATATTATTTCGACCGGTTACTGTCATAAACTATGTTCATGGTCCTGTACGAAATACAAAACAAAAATCATGTCAAAATGCAAAAACGGAACGACCTACAAGGTCACAGGATTATTTAGAATGTAACAACAGAATAATTACTTTCGCCGACAAATTAATCTGCAGCTAACATTACATATCAAAACAGGAAGTATCGTTCATTTAGACCATTGCAAGTACGATATCTGTGTGAAGAGCAACTGACTGAAGAGAACCAGTACGATACATACACTGGAATTATAGGGCGGAACTCATAGTAAACAATTTAGAGATCAAGTACTATGTCACATTCGCAGCCAGGATGATGATAACACTAATGATACGTCTCGAAATAACATTGTATTCCAACCAAACATTTGCAAGAAGACAAAGTAATAAACATTTAAAATTACGTTTCATAAGGGGCTTTTTTGCATACTTAATTACTCTAATACAACACCCTCTGTAGTCACAAAGTCTATTCTTTACAATAAAAAAGAACAAAGTTATCAGAATGAGGCAAAACCATGCAGCAAATATCCAGTTCATGCTTACATAGCTGAATGGTATTAACACATTTCACAGATTTTTTAGGAAAAAAGTACCGTCTAGTAACACAATAACTATTAAACCGAATATCTGAAACACCTTCGTCAAAGGCAAACAGAAATCATCATAGTCATAATCATGTGAAACGATAAGAGCTGCTATGACGCGTTACCCGTTAGGCGGATATCCCATGGCATAATCAAGATCACAATCCTCCAGAAGCGACATACAAATAGCATATCATATTAACAAAGTATACATTCACACAACCATAGATAAGAACTTTGAAAATGTCAATGTTCATTTCAAGAGCGCCTTACGCCAAGGCCAAAACACAATTTTATAAATGAAAATATAAAAATATAGTACATGAGCTTAGAGCAGTCATCAACGCATGCTGACATACGAAGCCATAAAGCAGAAGACCTACTCATAGAACAAAAATTTCGGTAACCTGAATCACCCTACTTGTTACCTAATCAAAAAGTCAACACAAAGCCTTCATCTAAGACAATCATACATTATCACATTCATTAATCGTATGGGAATCAGTAATAATGTATGACTACCTAGGAGGTTAACCAAGTGAGAACCAGCATCATAAGCATGTTAGCTGTGATTTAACTCACAACATATCATCAAACAAAATATACATATACAACCATAAGCACAAAGCACTTGGAATTATAAGAACTTTATGTAATTTTTATGTCACAGACACGTCTAACATAATGTCATCTGTCACCAAGTGGGTGGAAGAGCAACCAGGCCATAGTCCTGCCATAATCAAGATAGCAGTACTTCAGAAGTGATATACTATTAACATATCAAATTAACAAAAGTAGATATTCACATAATGATTTGCAAAAACTTTGTATCCTTCAATCAGTTACCATATGTTTATGTCAGGAGCGCCTCTCCAAAAATGTCACTTGTCAATAAAAAAAATTTCAAGAACAAAGCAAAGCTTAGATCATTCCATAGTGTAATCAATTCAATTCATATTATTCTTTAACCTTCACGACAACAATGGTTGTTATAGTAAAGTAATCAATCATGTAAAAAAAGCCCCTTATGCAATGTAATTTTAAATGTTTATTACTTTGTCTTCTTGAAAAGGTTTGGTTGGAATACAATGTTGTTACGAGAAGAAGTATGATTAGCGTAATTTTCATCCTGGCCACGAATGCAATATCTTCGTAGTCCTTGAATCATGAATTGTTACTATGAGTTCTGGCCCTGTAATGCCAGTGTATATCTTAATGCAGTTCCTCTTCACACAGATGTCATACTTGTAATGTTCGAAATGAACGATGCTTTTAGTCTCGATGTGTAGTGTTGGCTTCAGAGTAATTTTTCTAAGTAAGTAATTTTTCTATAGTTATTTCGAAACAATCTTGTGACCTTTCAGGTCGTTTCGTTTCTCCATTTGATAAGATTTTCGTTTTGCATTTCGTACAGGACCGTGAACACTGTTTATGACCGAAACCGGTCGGAATAGAATACAAACAAGGTCAGCATTTGTGTGGCATGCGCTTTATAAAGTATTTACAAGTTGATAACTGCCTCAAGAAGATGTGTACAGTTCTGTTAGATTATCTAGGAGGAACGGTAAAAAGGAGTAAAAATGCACTTGTTACTGGAATGTCAGTAGATGCGTCGGCGAAATGAAGCGTAGAGTCGATCTCGTAAGTGGGCTGTAAAGCATTACTTTCGTTATATCGCAATAAGAAAACACACACATATATATAGGGTATTTCAGTAAGATTTATCCGACTCCATAGGCCTATTTCTGCATGAAATTTGGGGAAAGTTTTAACTTACCCCACTAGGTCACTTTTTTCCACCTCAAACGAACTATTTTATTTTCCAACGGTATGTTTTTAATGGATTCACATCCAACCATCGGTTATCTGTTCCAATTACGTTTAGTCAAACTTGTCCTATATCGAACGTATCTGGAGCTACTGCATTCACCGCTGCTGCTGTACTTTGCCGCAATTCACCCAAAGTTGTTGGGAGGGGAAGCACGTGTACGTAGTCTTCCATTAAGTGGCCCCTCTCCAACCCAACCTTCAGAAAAAAATACCGAGAAATCAGGTGACCTTCGAGGACAGTGGTGCAATGGGGATAGGTAAGTCCTCTACATTGTGAGATAAAGTGCTGTACTCTCGACAAAAATCACGTCGCATTGTTCCAATTGAGTAGCACCCGCTGAAACGATGAACACAGTACACCTCTGTTACTGAGTTATCGTCATTTCGGCTCCACACACAATGCTTAATGAACTAAGTGCTTGCACCAATGAGACCCCTACTGACAGCCGCGTGAACTAGCAATTTACAAATGGCAGCAAGGTATAAACTTGTTGTTTCGATACTTGAGTTACAATTCTTCGCAAGCTTCTACCTTCTTTCATGTAGACGACAGTCTTGGGAAACCGAACGAGATTTTTTTTTAAAATACGCTGTCCTTTTATTATAATAGATGTTTCATAGATCTATTTTATGATCTCGAAAGTGTCATCAGCGTAGTAATATTTCGTTGAAATACCTGTACCTGTTTTTCTGGTAGCGTGTGTTCAAATAAATGATCAATGACCTGCGTTCCTTGTATCTGACACACGACGAGAGTTACAGAGCCTTGTGCGGCTTTACTCTTAGAGCTGGTGTTTTATCTCAGTGGCAGTCTAGACGTCGTTGTCGCAATCAGATTGATAACTAGTGCTATCGGCTTAGCTGTACACGGGTCTGGTACTACTATTTGTAATTGTCTGGGAAGCTGCCGATAAGATGTGCTCGTCTGAACTGTACACACACAGCACGGGTAAATTGTTTTGCACGCTCTATATTTTTTTTCGTCAGAGTACTTCTAGAATACTGTACGTACAATAGAACAACATGTAAAAAAAACTTGCAAAATTAATAACTCATCTGATAATGTTAAAGACATTTGTAGAATGTATAGGATTTATGATCATAGTTTCTTTCTGCTTTTGTTCGAACGACAAATGCTGAAGTTGTTCAGCTTCCTCTTCACCTTTTCCTCGCTGGCCTCCTCTGTTTAAAATAATAACAGAAGTTACTCTCGTATTTTCTTTACCACTTATTTGAAAGATACAATATCTCTCACTAGTGTTATGATTATTCCTTGTTCTAACTTCGATTTTTTAATGTTATTTGTAGCCGCTTTTAACGACGAGCGCCACGTTAAGTTGGAAGTCACCAATACGGTGACGCTATTGATGAGCCGCCACTGCTGCAGCACGGAATGCAAATTGCACGGTTAATAAGAGAATCTGCATTTACTCTTAATTCCTGTAACGAGGAGGAGGAGGAGGAGATTAGTGTTTAACGTCCCGTCGACAACGAGGTCATTAGAGACGGAGCGCAAGCTCGGGTGAGGGAAGGATGGGGAAGGAAATCGGCCGTGCCCTTTCAAAGGAACCATCCCGGCATTTGCCTGAAGCGATTTAGGGAAATCACGGAAAACCTAAATCAGGATGGCCGGAGACGGGATTGAACCGTCGTCCTCCCGAATGCGAGTCCAGTGTGCTAACCACTGCGCCACCTCGCTCGGTCCTGTAACGAAGTTAGACACCTTTTAAAGAAGTATTTCAATGCAAATCATGTGCTGACACTGAATTACTGATATTTATTCTCACGGTCATGTTTCGCCCTGTCAGTAACAAGCCAAAATCTTTGATTACGTTGATTTCTGTCTCAGCTTCCGTCATTAAGATAATTTCTCTTTCTCATGTTGCCAGTAAACCAATGCAATCAACATAATCAAAGAAGAAGAGGGATAATACCATGCAGAATACGTCAGCAAATGAAGATGACAAACACATTACGTAGCAAAGGTCTCACACAGGGCCGCGCGGGATTAGCCGAGCGGTCTGGGGCGCTGCAGTCATGGACTGTGCGGCTGGTCCCGGCAGAGGTTCGAGTCCTCCCTTGGGCATGGATGTATGTGTTTGTCCTTAGGATAATTTAGGTTAAGTAGTGTGTAAGCTTAGGGACTGAGGACCTTAGAAGTGAAGTCCCATAAGATTTCACACACATTTGAACATTTTTTGTCTCACACAGGTCTTTTGCATTCTTATGTAGGGCAAACAGTTCGTAAACAGATTGATGTCACATGGTTTTGGTTCACATATGTCGTTAGTTGCCGGTCTGGGTGGCCGAGCGGTTCTAGGCGCTACAGTCTGGAACCGCGTGACCGCTACAATCGCAGGTTCGAATCCTGCCTCGGGCATAGATGTGTGTGATGTCCTTAGGTTAGTTAGGTTTAAGTAGTTCTACGTTCTAGGGGACCGATGACCTCAGAAGTTAAGTCCCATAGTGCTCAGAGTCATTTGAACCATTTTGTCGTTAGTTAACGTCAAAACTGTTTGGAGTTCATCTTGCGGTTTTAGTGATGTCCTCATAAACTCCAGCAGATTTTCTTCGTAACTCGATGTAATGATCCTCACTTTGAGGACGACACTTCCATGATCACTACAGTTGAGGTCCAGTTCAAAGTTGTCCGGATGGTACAGGTAGCGTCCATTGTTTGAAATGTTTTCGTAAACAACTGTGCTTTTCTTCGACCGAACTTTACCGCCATCGCCCGAACCAGGAAAATAGCGGCAGACTATTCCACATTCTATTGACTTTCGCTGCCGTTCAACATACTCCGCTAAACTACCGTCCAACAAGTCCAGAATGGTCATCTGAGCGTCGCGAGCCAATGGCATTTTTTGTTTCTCTCCACTCTTGAAAGTGCACCGTGCATTCGCTATTGTGATCAGTTTCCTCTGCACAGCAGAACTACCACCTAGAGTGGACATAGTTGGCTCTCGGCGGATAGCTCCATCGCTAGTCCTCTCCACCAGAAACTCCCTCTCAAGGACAGGACCCTTAGTGCAAAAACTAATTCCAAAGTGAACCGAGGGCCGGTAGATTAAATTTATACGTGGCTATAAATGTAGTCTTTCTTAACTGTTCATCATAGTTTGAGATTTTAGACATCTTCTAATGTGAGCTGATGTGTACATTCAGGAGAACCTGACCACTCAAAAAAAGTTTGTTTATGGTGACGCGTAGAAACGGAAACAATCACGAAGATGTAAATATTTTTGAAGCAGTTCATAATACACTGTCTGACAAATACAACGAAATACCCAGAAGAAGAGGAGGAAATGGAAGTTCAGGGCTTCAGAGGGCATGTGATGTTATTACAGCGATTACAAACGCTACTCCAATGTAGATAGAACTTGGCAGAATGGGTCCCCCTACCATTATTACATTGCATCTCCTCTGGTCTGGATCCAGGCACTCATTCTGTTGGGTAGGGTGTCTAAGTCGTTGATTCCTCTTCTGAGGCAAACTGACTCACAACTCTTCTAACTGATACATTATATCCATGATGTTAGCACTGTCACCGAGTTGACGACCGAAATGAGCCCGCATGTTTTATAAGGGACAGGTTTGAGGATATTGTTGTCAATGGAAGTATCTAAACATCCCGCAGACAGTTCATAGGGTCACGTATTAAGCATGCCAGTTGATTGTCCTCTTGAAAAATGACAACACGACACTCTCGTAAAATGCGTTTTAGGCTGGTACGTGCCGAGTAAAACTAGGAGGGACGGGAAAAACCCACCGTGGTTCAACAACAAAGTTAGCAAAGAGAGCTTCACTGCAAATTTAAACGCAGCCAAAAACTCTCAGACAAACAGAAACTAAACGATGTCAAAGCATAAGGAGGGCTATGCGTGAAGCGTTCAGTGAATTCGAAAGTAAAATTCTACGTACCGACTTGACAGAAAATCCTAGGAAGTTCTGGTCTTACGTTAAATCAGTAAGTCGATCGAAACACCATATCCAGACACTCTGGGATGATAATGGCATTGAAACAGATGATGACACGCGTAAAGCTTAAATACTAAATGTGGTGTCACAGCCAGACACCACACTTGCTAGGTGGTAGTTTTAAATCGGCCGCTGTCCATTAGTACATGTCGGAGCCGCGTGTCGCCACTGTGTGATCGCAGACCGAGCGCCATCACAAGGCAGGTCTCGAGATACGGACTAGCACTCGCCCCAGTTGTACGGACGACTTTGCTAGCGACTATACGAACGAAGCATTGCTCATTTGCCGAGCAGATAGAATAGCCTTCAGCTAAGTCCATGGCTACGACCTAGCAAGGCGCCATTAGTAACATTGCATGTATCTATGGAGTCTCACTTATATCGTCAATAGCGATGTACCAAGGATGGATTAAAGTTAAGTATTACAGAAGCTACGTACTTTTCTTTATAGCATTCATTACGTATCCTGTTACAGACCTCACGCCATCCTGCTTTAGCTTAGCGCGTGCCTTTCGGCTTCCTCTCATTGTGTCTAGGCTGTCTTGTCTAGACACAACATTTTTGGCGACGAGTCAACGGAAAGGGTCTTGTTCTTTCTAATTTCTTACATTTACTTGTCATGGCTTCGCCAGATGTACTGTCTGAATTTTATCGCTTGCAGAATCAGCAGACGCAGGCGTTATTGGATGCTCTTGGACAGCTCGTCCAGGGTCAACGTGCAATGCAAAGCGATGCGGCCGCCGCCGCTTCATCGCTACCGCAGCCACAACATGCAGTTGCACCACCATTCCGTAATTTTCAAGCAGACGTGGAAACATTGGTTGGTTGTTTGAGGGTAAAGGGACCAAACAGCTAGGTCATCAGTCCCTTGTTTCAAATAGACTCCATTCTGCTAACGGGACATCTCAGAAAAGTCAGAACAATAAAACGGAAAAAGGGAAAAAACGTAAAAGGGCAGTCACGTTGTCATTAGTAAAAACAAATGAGGGAAGTCGGCAAGAGAACGAACCCAACACCATGCTGAAGCAGCATAGGCAAGACTATCTGTGACTTAAAAGGTACAACTGCTATAATGCAGAAAGTACGTATGGGAATAGAAAGACTAACCAAGCCTTAAAAAGAAGGGGTAAAAACAGAGTAAAAGGGGAAGAAAAGAGGATTCCGGTCAGGGAGGTGAATCGGGAATCTCTGAACACTGCCTACAGTGGGAGACACCCAAACACTCACCGCCCTGCCCCAACACCAGAGAGAGATTAAAAACTTTAAAACTGAGAATAAAAACCACTCTCCCGGAGGAAGCCGAGAACCAGAGAGACCATCCGGGAATCGTCAGCCAACATCAAAGGTAAAGTGTGGGGGAGTCTGTACTTAGCACGCAGAGCCAAAAGAAGGGGGCATTCAACCAAAATGTGGGCCACTGACTGGAAGGCTTCACAACCACATAGCGGGGGTGGCTCATCACGCAAAAGAAAACCATGGGTCAGCCTGGTATGGCCAATGCGGAGACGACACAGTGTGGTCGAGTCCTTGCGGGAGAGGCGAAAGGAAGAACGCCATGGGCCTGGTGTCACCGTAATTGCACGAAGTTTATTAGACAGTGGAGTAGCCTCCCAAGAATTGGCCCATGACTGTGCGAAGTGGGATTTGATGTGAAGCCGTAAATCCGCTGCAGGAGGGGTTACAGAAAATGGGGGGTAAGAAACTGCTCCCCCAGCCAAACGATCAGCGAGCTCATTACCCGGGATACCCACATGGCCCGGGACCCATAGGAAGTCAATGGAACAAGCGGCACGGTGAAGATCAGCGAGATGGTCATGGATGGCAGAGACCAAGGGATGGCGCGAAAAACACCGGTCAATAGCAAGAAGGCCACTCATCGAGTCCGTACATAACAAAACGCGGTTGTGTGGGGATTGTTTAATAAAGGTAAGGGCCCGGGAAATTGCCATCAATTCCGCAGTAAACACCCCACATGTAGGTGGCAGCAGATGATTTTCCGTTCCAACAGAGGACGTGAAGGCATACCCAACATGATGAGCAGATTTAGAGCCATCAGTGTAAAAAACAACAGCATCCCGAAACTCCCATAAAATTTGGTGGAAAAAGGTACGGAACACGACCGGGGGGATGGAATCTTTCGGACCGCGGCGGAGATCCATCCGAATTCGAGGCCGAGGAACTAACCAAGGAGGAGTGGAGGGGAGGGGAGGGAGCGAGGAAGACAGGACAAAGAAGGAAGCTGAAAATCACGGTAAAGAGACGCAAGGCGCAGCCCAACCGGTAAACCCGCCCGAGGGCGGGAGTCGGGCGGGCGACGGCCATGGAATAGGATAGAATAGGAAGGATGAGCGGGAGAAGAACGGATAGTAAGGGCATAAGACACCAGAAGCTGGGACCGCCGAACAGAAAGGGAGGGGGGGGGGATCCCAGCTTCAACCAGGAGACTATCAACAGGGCGAGTAGGGAAGGCACCGGTGGCCAAACGGATACCACGATGGTGGACTGGATCCAGCACGTGCAGTGTGGAAGGAGCAGCTGAACCATAAACTTGACAACCATAGTCCAAACGTGACAGAACTAGAGCACGATAAAGACAGAGGAGGAGGGAACGGTCCGCACCCCAAGAGGAGTGGGCAAGGAAGCGAAGGACATTGAGTTTACGGAAACATCCTACCTTCAGGAGTCTGATATGGGGCAGCCAAGTGAGCTTGTTGTCGAAAAGAAGACCCAGGAAACGAAACTGTGGAACCACAGGCAATCTTTGTGCAGCGAGATAGAGCTCTGGATCAGGGTGGACCGTAGTACGGCGACAGAAGTGGACCACCCGCGATTTTAAAGGAGAGAACTGAAACCCGTGGGAGAGGGTCCATGCAGAGGCACGCCGTATAGCCACCTGGAGCTGCCGTTCTGCAGATGGCATCGAGGAGGAACTAACCCAAATGCAGAAATCATCCACATACAGGGCAGGGGCGACCAAGGGACCGACAGAGGCCACAAGTCCATCGATAGCAATGAGGAAAAGAAGGACACTCAACACAGAACCCTGTGGGATGCCCGTCTCCTGGGTCCGTGGAGAACTAAAAGCAGTACCAACTCGAACTCTGAATGACCGATGGATCAGGAACTGGCGGATAAAAATCGGGAGTGGGCCCCGAAGACGCCACTAATGAAGGGTTAGTAAGATGTGATGGCGCCAGGCCATGTCATAGGCCTTGCGAAGGTCAAAAAACACTGCAACCAAATGGCGGCACTGGGAAAAAGCCTGCCGAACAGCGGATTCCAAGCGAAGTAAATGATCGATTGGAGATCGTCCCTCTCGAAAGCCACACTGGTAAGGGGACAATAAATCCCGAGATTCGAGGACCCAAGTGAGCCGACGGGCTACCAGCCGTTCAAGTAACTTACAACCAACATTGGTCAAACTAATTGGCCGATAGCTGTCAACAGATAGGGGGTTCTGACCAGGCTTAAGGACAGGAACCACAATGCTATCCCTCCACTGAGAAGGGAAGTCACCCTGGAGCCAGATACGGTTAAACACCTGAAGAAGATGGTGCCGTTGTGGAGCACTGAGATGTTGAAGCAGCTGGTTATGAATGGAATCTGGGCCAGGGGCCGTATCATGAGAAGAAGATAGAGCAGAAAGAAATTCCCATTCAGTGAAAGGTTCATTGTAAGATTCTGACTCACAAGTGGTGAAACATAAGGTGACAGCTTCAGCCTGCCGTTTTTGATGAAGGAAAGCAGCTGGATAGGAGGCCGACGCTGATGCCACTGCAAAATGGGTCGCAAGATGTTCTGCGAGAACTAATGGGTCCGTACAAATGCCATCTGGAAGGTGAAGGCCTGGGAGGGTGGACTGCCGATGGCAACCTTGGAGAGAGCGAAGTGTAGCCCATACCCGTGACAGAGGGACAGTGGAACCAAGGGAAGAAACGAATCGTTCCCAACATATCCGCTTGTTCTGTTTAATTAAATAACGGGCTTTAGCGCGAAGGCGCTTAAAGGTAGAAAGGCTGGCTACAGATGCGTGCCTCTTAAAGTGTTGCAAAGCTCGTCGGCGATCACGGATGGCAATGGCAATGGCACCACGGGACTTGTCGACGACGAAATTGTCCAGAGGAGCGCGGGACAGCAAGGTTAGCAGCGCGAACAATCGCGTCAGACACGTCACGTAGGACGTCATCAATACAACCCGACAAAGAGGGAGAAAACTCGACCTGCGCAGTGTATAGAGGCCAATCTGCGCGGTGGAAAGACCAACGAGGTAACCTGTCCATCGGGGAGCGGGAAGGGAGCGTGATAATCAACGGGAAATGGTCACTATCACAAAGGTCGTCATGTGGCGACCAGTGTAATGAAGGGAGGAGAGAGGGAGAAGAAAGAGAAAGATCAATGGCAGAAAAGGTACCATGACCAGCACTGAAATGAGTAGGGGAGCCATCATTAAGAAGGCACAGGTCGTGGTCTGCTATAAATTGGTCTATAAGAAGACCTCGTCTAGATGGAAAGGCACTGCCCCACAAAGGATGATGAGCATTAAAATCCCCAAGGAGGAGGAAGGGAGGAGGAAGTTGCTGAAGAAGGGCGGTTAAGGCAGCAGGTGTAAGAGTCCTGTCAGGAGGGAGATAAAGATTGCAAACTGTGACTGCAGAGTCTAAGTGGACCCTAACAGCAACCGCTTCCAATGTAGTTTGGAGAGGAATCCACGTGCTAGCAATGTCTGTACGGACCAACGTACAAACGCCACCAGAAGCCCGCAAGGGTCCGACCCGATTTCGACAGAAAACGCGGAACCCACGGAGGGTCGGTGAGTGAGCATCAGTAAAATGAGATTCCTGGAGAACCACACAAGCTGCTGAGTAGGACGAAAGAAGGGATTTCAATTCCGGAAGGTGACTATAGTAGCCATTACAATTCCATTGGAGAACCACAGAACGATGGTTTAAATGAGGGCTGAACACGCTAAATCCAGTCATACCGCCGGGTCCCCACTCGTCACCGACAAGGAGGGGGCGACATCCATAAACGACAGGTCAGAATCCGGTTGTGAAGTCGGGGAAGGGACCTCCGGTGACACCAGAGGCTCTTTGTCCCGGGACTTATGTTTCTTCTTCTTTTCAGGCTGAGATCGAGGAGGGCTGTGTGGCATAAAGGAGCCAGCTGCAGCAAGATCAGGAACAGAAAGAGACCGGGCGACCTGGGAGCCGAGAGACCGCGGCTCTCGCGGTCGCCGCGTTGCAGCAGACCTTTGACCTGGAAGGTGCCAGGAAGGGGCATCCCGGGAGAGGCGCCCTTGACCGGCAGACGCCGAAGGAGTGCGACACTTCTCCGGCTGGGGAGGGGGAGCACCGCCCAGAGGAGAAGGTGTGGGAGCCGCAGGGGAGGGGGGAAGGAGAGGGGTCCGTGATGGGGGTAAGGAAGGGGGAGGAAGGGATGAAGATGTAACCAAGGCGTAACTAGATGTCATGGACACATGGTGCAATCGTGCATATTTCTTATGGGCCTCTGTGTAGCTTAAACGATCAAGGGACTTATACTCCTGTATCTTTTTTTCTTTCTTATAGACTGGGCAATCTGGTGAACGTGCAGAATGACTACCATGACAATTTACACATACAGGAGGGGGAACACAGGGACTCCCCTCATGGAGTGGACGTCCACAGTCACCACAGAGAGGGTCCTGGGAACAGCGAGAAGACATGTGGCCAAAACGCAAGCACTTAAAACACCGCATAGGAGGTGGGATGTACGGCTTAACATCACAGCGATAGACCATAATCTTAACTTTCTCAGGAAGGGTATCCCCTTCAAAGGCCAGGATAAAGGCACCAGTATCAATACGATTATCTTTAGGACCCTTCTGAACACGCTGAACAAAGTGAACACCCCGCCGTCCGAGATTTTCCCGAAGTTCCTCATCAGTTTGAAGGATGAGGTCTCTGTGAAAAATCACACCTTGTACCATATTTAGAGACTGGTGAGGGGTAATGGACACGGGAATTGTGCCAAGATGGGTACAGGCACGAAGGGCCGCAGATTGGGCAGCCGAAGCAGTTTTTATCAGCAACGAACCCGACCGCATCTTGCTCTGGGAGTCCACTTCGCCGAACTTGTCTTCAATGTGTTCCACAAAGAATAAAGGTTTGACACTGGTGAAAGTATCTCCATCAGTCCTGGTGCAAACTAGATAACGGGGGAAAGGTTTTGCCCCTAGACGACGGGCCTGACCCTCCTCCCAGGTGGTAGCCATGGAAGGGAAGGCCAAAGGGGCAAGAGAAGCAGCACTTGAGGTATCAGTACCACGCAGAGAGACGGCCGCAGAAGAGCGGCCAGAGTTTTGGACCCGTATGCGTTTCATCTGCATAGCGTCCGCCCTGATACCACCCACTCCGATCAGGGGCTCTCCTCACGGGCGCCACCCAGCCACAGCAAGGGCCGTCTGGCACGGCGGCCATTGCCGGGAGTTCCGATGCTCCAGGATGACGAGCAACCACTCCAAGGCATGCATGAGGAGGTCACAGCTCAGGTATCAGAAGTGTGATCCCTGTGTGTTCAGGGGGCTCAACCAAAAGGGTACATAGCGACCCCACCACATGGGCTGGCTACCGTGCTGGCTATGCACCCTAGCATCAGACAACGACGTAAAAGAAAAGGTGGAATGTACGAGGAGGGTGCACGTCGGAGACACTAGGTAAGGTGCTCTTCCCCAAATGGCTCACACTACGGAAGAGAAATTTTGGAATGGAGGTCTAACCCCAGAAGGGGACCAAGGAATGCCGAAAGGAGGAGATGATTACGCAACAAAGCCGGAGTGTAAAACCAACAGAACCAGGAGGATAGCGGGGGCCAACATAAGCAAGGACACCAATAGAGGGAGAGGAGAGGGCGAGGGGAAGGGGTATGGAGGGGAAAGGAGGGGAAGGGAAAGGAAATGCAGCCTGGGAGAGAAAGAAGGCTGCAATGGCTCGGGGCCCCGTGCTCGCCACGCACGTATCCACAAAAGAGTTGTGGACCCCCTGGGGGGACGTAGAAACATGGACGGAGTGGTCACGCCAGTTTGGATTTCATCTCGCCGCCTACAGAATTCAAGGTAACGAGCAGCTGCCTCATTTATTGGCGTGTGTAGGGGTGCAAATGTACCGTGTGATAGTGAAATTGTTTCCCCAACGCGACGTAGCAACTCTGTCCTACGAAGAAATTTTGTCTGCTTTAGATGCCTATTTCAAGGAAACAGTTAATGTCGTTGCAAAAAGGTATACTTTCTTTCGTACAAAACGTACGGCCGGTCAAACTAATAGGGAGTGGGTTGCAACATTGCAAGGCCTTACAAGGGATTGTGCTTTTGAGTGTGAATGTGGACTCCCTTATTCAGATACAATCGTACGTGATGCAATTGCACAGAACGTTTCTGATGTTCGTATACGAGAACAGATTTTGAAACTAGTAGCCCCTCCCTTCAGCAAGTGATGGACATATTGGATAGGCAAGACACACTTGACTTTGCTCAGGAATCGTTTGAAACTTCCCCAGCCGTGTGTCACATTCACCGGCTCGCCGGGCGAGAGCTGCACGGAACAGTAAACAGCCCTCGCGCCTGTCCGCGCAGCTGCTGCCAAGCTCTCCGCTAAGTGTGCCGCGCAAGCAGGCAAATGCAGTGCTAAAATCATGCCCGCAGTGTGCTACTAGACATTCGCGTGAGAATTGCCCATCACGCCAAGCTATTTGCTTTTTCTGTAATAAAAAAGGACATGTTCAGAGCGTTTGCCAGAAAAAGCTTGGATCAGACACTCACAACCATTCCAGGCCCTTTGCTTCGCGCCGGAATTGGAATCGAACCAAGAATACTCAGGCTCATGAACCTTCGCCCATGGAAATTCATGTCGTTCATTCCACTCCGCCCAGTGCCACTCTTTCTAACAGTGACTGTGTTCGTCCCACAAATAGTGTGCGTCGACGTCGCAGGAAATCACGTCAAGTAGCAAGTGCTTCTGTACCAGTGTCTGTTCACATTGCACGAGACAGTCGCTCTTGTCATCCGCAGGACAACAAACTTTTTGTAGATTTGGACTTTAATGGCAAGGTCATACCATTCCAGCTCGATACCGGAGCTGCTGTTTCATTGATCAATCACGACACGTACAAACAACTGGGCAAACCTCCGTTGCGTGCCGCAAATGTTCAGTTAAATAGTTATTCAGGTCAGAATATCCCTGTGTTAGGACAGTGCACTCTACTTGCAACATACAAGGGACAAACAAAACTTGTGTCATTTTACGTTCTTCGTTCTTCTTCTGCAGTGAACTTATTTGGTTTAGATTTATTTCAATTGTTTAACATGTCTATAGTCAATCAGGTCCTATCAGTGAATCAGACTGTGCCTTCAGACAGTGTTTCTCGTCTGTGTGAAGAATTTGCAGACATTTTTGCACCGGGCTTAGGTTGCGCTCAGAACTATGAAGCACATTTGGTACTGAAAGTCAACGCGCAACCGAAATTTTTCAGAGCGCGCAATGTTCCTCATGCATTGCGTGATGAGGTCGCAAGAACATTACACGATTTGGGATCACAAGGTGTGATTGAATGTGCGCAATGCCTCTTCTCTTTCAGCTCCGCTTCATTGCTTACGCCGTACAGGTGTTCCGTTCGTCTGGACGACGGAATGCGAACGCGCCTTTCGCCGGTTGAAATCGGCGTTGCTTTCAAATACTTGCCTTACGCCATTCGATCCCCAGAAACCCCTTTTGTTGATGGTAGATGCATCGGATTTCGGGATCGGTGCTGTGCTTGCGCACAAAGAGGGATCGCATGATCGCCCTATTGCCTTTACGTCCAAATTGCTCTCGTCTGCGCAAAGAAATTATTCACAGATAGAGAAAGGAGCTTTGGCTCTCGTGTTTGGTGTTACAAAGTTTCATGATTTCTTGTATGGTCGTCACTTTACCATCATCACAGACCACAAACCTTTGACGTCGCTTTTTCATCCGAACAAGCCTGTACCTCCACGTACAGCGCAGAAATTCATTCGCTGGTCTATTTTCCTCTAGCAGTACCGCTACGATATCTAGTATCGGTCCACTGCTAAGCACGGAAACGCCGATGCGTTGTCCCGTTTGCCCGTTGCTGAGGATAGAGCATTCGATTCTTCCGAATTTGCTTGCATGTTCATTGATTCGGAAACCGATGAAGTGGTCGAATCGTTTCCGATTGATTTTCGTCGTGTAGCTACAGCCACAGCTGCTGACCCGGCCCTTGCTACCGTTTTGCGTTTTGTTGCTACGCAATGGCCTTTGTCAAAGTCTCGGATCGAGGATCCGTTGGTTCGCCGATTTTTTGCTCACAAGGAGAGACTTTTTGTTCGACGTGGTGTTTTGTTGTTGCGTTCTGATAATGATCAGTCCAGAGTCGTGGTCCCACGTTCGTTACAGTCCTCTGTTTTACGGCTTCTTCACCAAGGACATTGGGGTATAGTGCGAACGAAACAACTTGCTCGTCAGCACTGTACTTGGTTCGAAATCGATGCTGCGATTACGAATGTGTTGTTCTTGCATGGCGTGTGCCGAACAACAATCCGCACCGCCGCGGAAAGTCTTTGCATGGCCAAAAGCCACTTCCCCTTGGCAACGCTTGCACATCGATTTTGCTGGTCCATTCTGGAATGCTAGATGGTTGGTTGTGGTAGATGCCTTCAGTAATTTTCCTTTTGTTGTCCGGATGTCTTCCACGACGTCATCTGCCACCATCCAAGCGTTGTCTGCTATCTTTTGCATTGAAGGTCTTCCGCAGTCTATTGTTTCCGACAATGGCCCACAATTCATGTCCGCAGAATTTCAGTCATTCTGCCAGGCCAATGGTATTCCACATCTGACATCCGCGCCGTTTTCGCCTCAGTCAAATGGTGCCGCTGAACGATTGGTCCGGACTTTCAAGTCACAGATATTGAAGTTGAAAGAGTCGCATTCTCGGGAGGACGCGTTGTTGCTTTTTTTGTCATCGTATCGCTCTCAGCCCCGAGATGGTCGCTCGCCGGCTGAGTTGCTCCACGGTCGTCCTCATCGAACCTTGATGTCTTTGCTGCACCCGCCGCATCAGGTTCCTGTGCAGCGGCAGACTCCTGCTTTTGCTCCAGGCGACGTTGTATTCTATCGCAACTATCGAGGTTCACGGCGTTGGCTCGCAGGGCGCATTCTTCGCTGCATCGGCCGCGCGATGTATTTGGTTTTGGGGGCCTCTGGTGAGGTGCGTCGGCATCTCAATCAGCTGCGCCTCTGTCGTCGCACGCGTTCTGCCGCTCCCCGTCTGCTTTCAGCGATGGTGCCGTCCGGTTAGCGCCCTGGGGACCCATCTACTGGCTCGCCTCATCCCCAGGTGTTACCGACGCTGCCTTCCATTTTGCCTCGTGGCGACTCGCCGCCGCCGCCGCCTGTTCTCCCGCCGGCGCCGCCCTCAGTGGAGGGGTCGCTGCAGCCGCCAAGCGCCTCCCTGGGTCACGCGCCGCCGATCGCTTCCCGTGACCAGCAGTCCTCCGCCATGGAACTCTTGCCCGCTCCGGACCAGATGTCGTCTTCGCCCGTCGGGTGCCCCGACGCAATGGAGGTCGACCCTTCGGCCCCTCATGTCTCTTTACGGGCGCATACACCGCATGTTGACGTGCACCCTGGACTAGGTTTTCAGGCGTTTCCTAGCTCCCCTCGGACCGAATGGCCGGGTGCGGGTGGCACAGCCTCGCCTGTTGTTATGCTCCCCACCTCATCGCATACGTCAACATGGGGTCCTCCCCATGGCGGGCGGAAGCCTTATAACACGACCGTTCGCCGATTTGCGGGGGAGGAATGTGGTGTCACCGCCAGACACCACACTTGCTAGGTGGTAGTTTTAAATCGGCCGCTGTCCATTAGTACATGTCGGACCCGCGTGTCGCCACTGTGTGATCGCAGACCGAGCGCCACCACAAGGCAGGTCTCAAGATACGGACTAGCACTCGCCCCAGTTGTACGGACGACTTTGCTAGCGACTATACGAACGAAGCATTGCTCATTTGCCGAGCAGATAGAATAGCCTTCAGCTAAGTCCATGGCTACGACCTAGCAAGGCGCCATTAGTAACATTGCATGTTTCTATGGAGTCTCACTTATATCGTCAATAGCGATGTACCAAGGATGGATTAAAGTTAAGTATTACAGAAGCTACGTACTTTTCTTTATAGCATTCATTACGTATTCTGTTACAGACCTCACGCCATCCTGCTTTAGCTTAGCGCGTGCCTTTCGGCTTCCTCTCATTGTGTCTAGGCTGTCTTGTCTAGACACAACACAAAACACCTTTCTCCAAAGCTGTTTAACAGAGGAAGACCGCACTGCAGTTCCTTCTCTAAATCCTCGCACGAACGAAAAAATGGCTGACATCGAAATAAGTGTCCAAGGAATAGAAAAGCAACTGAAATCACTCAACAGATGAAAGTCCTCTGGTCCTGACGGGATACCAATTCGATTCTACACAGAGTACGCGAAAGAACTTGCCGCCGTCTCCCCCCCCCCCCCTTCTAACAACCGTGTACCGCAAGTCTCTAGAGGAACGGAAGGTTCCAAATGATTGCAAAAGAGCACAGGTAGTTGCAGTTTTCATTAAGGGTCGTCGAGCAGATGCGCAAAACTATAGGCCTATATCTCTGACATCGATCTGTTGTAGAATTTTAGAGCATGTTTTTTGCTCGCGTATTGTGTCATTTCTGGAAACCCAGAATCTACTCTGTAGGAATCAACATGGATTCCGGAAACAGCGATCGTGTGAGAGAGCTGAACGGAATAACAAGCGCCTTGAGAAGATGTTACAAGCGTGCGAGGTGGCGCAATGGTTAGCACACTGGTCTCGCATTCGGGAGGACGACGGTTCAAACCCGCGGCCGGCCATCATGACTAAGGTTTTCCATGATTTCCCTAAATCGCCTCAGGCAAGTGCTGGGATGGCTCCTTTGAAAGATCACGGTCGAATTCCTTCCCCATCGTTCCCTAATCCGATGGGACGGATGATCTCGCTGTTTGGTCCCCTTCCCCAAAGCAACCAACCAACCAACCAACCAAAACAAAGGTAATGGAACGTAGACACTAAAAGTAGTATATGAGTTTTGCTATTTGGGCAGCAGAATAACAGATAATGTCCACATGCCCACAATAGGGAAGATATAAAAAGTAGACTGGTTACAGCAAGAAAAGAATTACTGGAAAGAAGGGAATTTGTTAACATATAATATCAATGTAAGTCTTAGGAAGTCTTCTCTGAGGATACTTGTCTGGAGTGTAGCCTTGTAAGGAAGACAATAAGCAGTTCAAAGAAGATCAGAATAGAAATTTCTGAAATATAGCGCTACAGAAGAATGCTATAGATAGATGAGCAGATAGGAGGTACTTTACTGTATTGGGGAAGAAAGAAATTTATGTCACAACATGACGCAAAAAAGTGATCGGTATTTACGATGCAACGTGAAGTATCAGCCAGTCGTCAATTTTCTAACGGAAGGAAGTGTATGTATGCGGGGTGGGGCAGGGTTAAAAATTGTAGAGGGAGACCAAGGCATGAAAGGAGCCTTGTAATCATGCAGAGGGACGATAGTAGAGGTTAGATGATATATTGAGGGGCAGTGTTGAATTCTGCGTCCCCTTGTGGACGCAAATGATAAAGATCTATTTCTAGTAAAGTAGAACAGGTCAGACAGTCCTACCACGACCGGAAACAGTTTCATCTGGGTGCAGGTTTGGTGATCATGCAGGCCAGTCGAACATTTTAGAGTGCGCATGGAAGAGTAAATCGCCTCACCAATGTAGGGTGGAGAACTGAGTGAGATGGGTCGTAAGGTGGCTGCCTCCACCACTGCTGTATGAACAGCTAACTGACGTCGGTGTGCAGAGACTGTAATTTATAGCCCTCCAAACGCAGACGCGCCAAGTAATTCTGTACATCACTTATGTACTCATTGGATCTCGTTCTCCAGCCAAAGGCAGCAGTATTCTTCTGCCAGACACTGATGACTAGAGAGAAACGCCATTACTGAAGACAGCTTTGTGTTATTGTCTTCTCCAACTGCTTCCTCCGTTAAACAAAAGCGACGAATCAAGGAGGACAGCAACCAAGTAAGGAGACGAATCAAGGAGGACAGCGACCAAGTAAGGAGACAGGTGTAAGTTACCCTTCTGTTCAAACCACATTTCATTTCCGTATTTTACGATTTCACAATTTTGAATCGCGTGTTCATATATCACGTAAAACCGGTACCGCACAACGCACGCAGTCGGGAGTAAGATTTCAGTTCCCAAGCTGGCTGAAGGGGCCAGTTGACGACATGACGTTACCAGTCGACGGAGGTGTAACGCGCTGTGGCTAGACATGTGAATGCCCGTTAGGTCAACAGCGAGGTAATCAGGGAAATCACAGTTCTTTTTGCAAATTTGTGTTAAGTTCCTATGGGACCAAACTGCTGAGGTCATCGGTCCCTAGGCTTACGCACTACTTAATCTAACTTAAGCTAACGCAAGCTAAGGACAACGCGCACACACACACACACACACACACACACACACACACACACACGAGGGAGGACTCGAGCCCCCGACAGGGGAAGCCGCGCGCACTGTAGAAAAGCGCCCTAGACCGCGCGCCTACCCGCGCGACAAACACGGTTATTCCGACGCGAAGCAAGTAATCTTGCTTATTAAATATTTGCTAATAAAACTCAGTTTCTCCAAAACAGATAGTAAGAGAATCCTACAGGTCCTAAGTATGTTCTTACAGCAATATTACAACGCCAGAAATCTATGGTCATAACAAATAAAGGAATGAATACTGCCTAAGCTAACGAAAATGTATGAACGGCTACGAAATATCATGAATGTAAGCACGAGGTAAAGGCTGCGCGCCAAAGTCGTCAGTCACCGATAGTATGCCTTCCGATCTAGTTCTGACGTAAGAACCATGCTCTCAAGAAATTGTTAGTTTTCATCTAATGACTATTAATTGTGTCGATGTTACCAGTTTGTTTAGTAAACAAATACATCATAACGGCATCATTTTTGAACGTTAATACGAATGATATAGCTCCCAGCTTCATCACTTCAATCCACAGGAAGTAGCATTGCTCTTTACAGAGAACACGACAGCGCTAATACTGCTTCTGCGAGGGACATAAGCTGCGAGAGCTTCTCGGAAAAACAGAAATAATCCTACACGACGACCCACTAACAAGGGAACCTCCCCATCGCACCCCCCTCAGATTTAGTAATAAGTTGGCACAGTGGATAGGCCTTGAAAAACTGAACACAGATCAATCGAGAAAACAGGAAGAAGTTGTGTGGAACTATGATAAAAATAAGCAAAATATACAAACTGAGTAGTCCATGTGCATGATAGGCAACATCTAAGATAGTATGAGCTCAGGAGCGCCGTGGTCCCGTGGTTAGCGTGAGCAGCTGCGGAACGAGAGGTCCTTGGTTCAAGTCTTCCCTCGAGTGAAATTTTTAATTTTTTATTTTCAGATAATTATTATCTGTTCGTCTTTTGGGAGTGATTATCACATCCACAAGGAAACCTAAATCGGGCAAGGTAGAAGAATCTTTTTACCCATTCGCCAAGTGTACAAGTTAGGTGGGTCGACGACATATTCCTGTCTTGTGACGCACATGTCGTCACCAGTGTCGTATAGAATATATCAGACGTGTTTTCCTGTGGAGGAATCGGTTGACCTATGACCTTGCGATCAAATGTTTTCGGTTCCCATTGGAGAGGCACGTCCTTTCGTCTAATAATCGCAAAGTTTTGCGGTGCGGTCGCAAAAGACAGACACTAAACTTATTACAGTGAACAGAGACGTCAATGAACGAACGGAGAGATCATAACTTTGCGAAAATAAAAAAAGTAAACTCTTCACTGGAGGGAAGACTTCAACCAAGGATCTCTCGTTCCGCAGCTGTTCACGCTAACCACGGGACCACGGCGCTCCTGAGCTCACACTATCCTATATGTTGCCTATCGTGCACATGGACTACTCAGTTTGTATATTTTGCTTATTTTTTTCATAGTTCTATACAACTTCTTCCTGTTTTCTCGATTGATCTGTGTTTAGTTTTTCAAGGCCTATCCACTGTGCCAACGTATAACTAAATCTGAGGGGGTGCGATGGGGAGGTTCCCTTGTAAGATAGTCCAGGGACGGGTTGTCTGAATCTCCGCAGAACTCTGGTGGAAAAGCACGGCCAGCCATACCGTACGCCACTTATACCATTTCTGCTGACTTAATGGCTACACTGAGACTGGATGTGGTTTTTAGGCGGTTTTCCACATCCTACTAGGTGAATACCGGGCTGGTCCCCACGTCCCGCCTCAGTTACACGACTTACAGACATTTGAGACATATTCACACTATTTCATGGTTTACACTAGACGCAGACAGCTGGGGTACACTCATTCCGTCCTGGGGGGTCCGGGGTGGCGGCAGGAAGGGCATCCGGCCACCCCTTGGCACAACATGCCAAATCCGGTTAACCATGGCCGACACTGCGTACGTGCGGGACAAGGCGCAAGCGATGGAATAAAAAACTGGCTAAACTGAGACATTTCTGAAGGTTTAGTACAAGTGGGAGGTTCTTGCAAAGACACCACGATTATCGCTTCGGCGTTGTCGAGATCATTAAAAACGATGGCTCCAGCAATATTTTCTTTGTGATCCAAAATTCGTTCGTCGCAATTTGTGAAGCGTTCGGTATGTGATCAGTAACGAGCGCTGGTCCGATGATGCGGTGCAGAGGTCAATCTGTTGCCACAACCGTTCGGCAGGTGTGAACTTACCTCGGACCATCGTCACAGACTCTTACACTGCTGACCCATTCAGATCAATGTTTTATTACATGATTAAATTAGTTAATTGCTCTATTTATGCTCGTCTAAGCCATCCTGGCAGGAGTACCACGTCCTTTATCACCCACAAGAACATACTACTGCGTCAGCAGCCCCAGCAGATTGGCTGTGGGCTTTCTTTTTCGTGCACGATACGAGTTTCAGACCCGGTCTCAGCACGCTGTTGTTTCTGCCCCATGTACAGTGGTGGGCAAAAATGCTTGAACATAAAAGCAGATGCTAGCCAAGCCTGCAGGCTGTGCTGTTGTGTTTGACAACAAACGGCGCTTTTGCAGTGTCCTCAATAAGTTGCAAGTGTGACTCATGGTGAGAACAGTGTTCTGTGCCGTTGTGAATACATTATGTCGGAGCAAAGTGAATTCGAATGTGGTACTCGTACGGTGGATGCTTAAGTAGCTAAAGTAGCCGAATTGCTTGGTGTTCGAAGAGGTACCTGTCGGAGATTTATGCCGCGTACAGTGTAAGTGGAAAAACATTCGCTAAGTCACAATGCGGACGGAAGTGTTTGAGTGATCATGACAGGCGGTCACTGAAGACGATTCTGACGAAAAATAAGAGGACGGGAGTAGCATAATGAATTCCGCACTCGTAAACCATGTTAGCACCAAAACAACACAAAGGAACCGCCGTAAGCAGGGAACTGGAGAGCGAGCTGGAATTTAAAAACTATACACCAATGATGCATGTGCCTGGAGCAGGAAAACGTAGTACCGAAGCTACAAAACCTAGACTATGGAGCAATGGAAGAAAGTAATTTAGTCGGATGAGTCTTTTTTCACACAGTTTCCAAAGTCTGATCGTGTTTATGTCCAAAGAGTGAAGCATGGGGAGTTCGTGACGAATTGGGGAGCATGTTGTGGTATTCCATGGACCCCATGTGGCCATTTTGGCTGATCAGGTCGATCCCATTAGGCAATGTTTGTTTTCCAAAGACGATGCTGTGTCCCAAGACGACAGGCCTCTGTTCACACAGCTCATGCCGGCTAGAATGGTTTTGGGACCACGAGGATGAACTTTTGCATCTCCCTCGCCACCGCAGTCACCGTATCCTAGTACCATTGACCCTTTGTGGTCTACTTTCGAAAGAAGGGTGCATGGCTGCTTTGCACCTCCCTCGTGCTTACCTGAACTTGCCACTTTTTGCAGGAAAAATGTATTAAGTTTCCCTTAAAACCATGGAGGACCTGTATTTATCCATTCCATGATGCCTGGAAGCTGTGCTGCACGCCACACCGTATTATGCATGATAATGTGTTGTGCATTTGATGTTTCCATATTTTTGTCAACCCCCCCCCCCCCCACCGTATGCGGTTCCATGTACTGTCTTCATAAGCGTTCAACCTCATGTTACTCTACTGCATGGCAAAGCTGTGTGATTACAATAATTTGTATTTCAACTGCAGTTATGAATTAGTATGTGATTCCATATAATAATGCACGTGAGCCAGATGTAGGTTTCTCTTTCTGTGAACTCTGTTCATTTCTATCGCGTCGCTGGAGCTCTATCGTTGATCAACTTAAATGTGTCTCGTCATCAGCCCTTTGTGTTCCGGAACATCCTGTTACCTACATAATGCTGCGATATGTAACAGAAACAACAATACGATAAATAGTTTAGTCACAGGCTACCGTCTGTTCCTGAACGTACTCGCTATCTCGTGTTCGAAAGAGATCCGGTTCAAAATTAGAAGTATGTGAACCTCGATTTTACACCTTACAATGTTGGAAATATCGTATGACACTATGAAAGTGGTGCCACGGATGTTTTATAGAACAGTACTGGAAGCGAAAGACTGCGATTGAGGTACTCAAGTGAGTCAGACGTACAACGTTTAATTTCACAGACTATATTATGGAACATACAATTACTAGATAAAAAAATCAGTTGTCAGTATTCACGAACAATAAGATATTTCTTTGGAACTGGTTGCTGTTCAACTACTGTTATCCCAACATAAATGCTCCATGACCCAAATACGTCACTCTTTCTGTTAGCACACTAGTCCGATATTTATGCAACTCGTTTGACCTCTTCCCTATTTGTAGGTCACCTTGAAAGTGCATTTTTCTATTGCAGTACTTATCTATTTTATTGGGAGATACTACAAGACGAATGAACTACTATATCTTTGATCTTTTGGACCAAACACGACATTGAACTCCACTTTTTCCATTCCACGGTATCTCCAGCCAACAGTTTCCATAGCGGCGTCTTATAGAGAACAGAAAAATATTTCAATGTCTAACCTCATTAATCTCAATCACTTACGCACTTACGTCTCACCAACTAAGATGCGGTTCTTCAGCAGTTTAATTACAGTCCAGCGGCGGGTCTTCGTAGCTGCCTTTCTAGATATGTAAATGTATGTTTGAACTCTACACTGATGTACTAAAGGTAGTCGAATTTGTGGTAGTATTTCTTGGTGGCAGTATTTCCTCTTACCTGCAGCTCTGTTACGAGATGACCCATGGATTAATTTGCAATCATAAAAGAGGTGATAGGAAAGGGCAAGGGATTTCTCACCTAGGTGCAGACAAGACCGTCTTATCTTTAGATTGTTCAGTGTTACCGCTCTGTTATTGATCCACCTTCACTGTAAATTACCAAGTTCTATTAGAATATTATGTACTTTTTTCAAATGGTTGCTTCCATTTTGCGTGTTAAGTTCATCTCTTGAAAAATACAGCGATAAAATTTCTGTCCATGTTGAAAAACGGCGCATACAAAAAAAATGGCTCTGAGCACTATGGGACTTAACTGCTGTGGTCATCAGTCCCCTAGAACTTAGAACTACTTAAACCTAACTAACCTAAGGACATCACACACATACATGCCCGTGGCAGGATTCGAACCTGCGACCGTAGCGGTCGCGCGGATCCAGACTGTAGCGCCTAGAACCTCTCGGCCACTCCGTCGGGCGACGGCGCATACACATACGAATCAATAACTCTAAATTATTTCTGACCTCGTCGTTGAACCTTTCAAAGGTCGCATCAGCATTTATGCGCTAATAAGTTCTCATGCACTGAGAGGAGAAAGATAAAAATAAAGCGTTAGTCCTATTCAGTAAAACAATATAACTGCGCTGCTTAAACCGAAAGGTGTGAAAATAATGTGTCCTTGGCGAATGGGCGTTTCAGTGTGGTCAGTGACGCCCCCAACATATAATTCATGCACTATTTAACTACACAGACGTTTGCTGAAGACCGACATCTTCGCAGAAAATGATTTTAACACACAGTTGTATGAACAACCCGTTTGGATCTACTACGTCAGCGTTCGAGGTTTTTTAAACATCACGCATTAACTTAGTATCATGTAACTTTGTACACTGTAACCAAGATTGAAGATTTCCTTTATGAAAGGCTTCATAGGTCTTCCTAGCGATATATTTCGAGCTATAAACTAAAATCTTTAACACTGATTCACATGTGACGTTAGTTGTTAAATAAAGCTGTGCACCCCCTCACTATGGAGTACCAAGTGTGGAAAAAACTTATGCTAGGAGAGTATTGGCCGATTTTCACTTGCATATCAGTTAACACTAAACAAAATGAAGTCACTCTAAAATAGAAGACGCATTTGCGATCTTGCACTATTATACACGTGGCTCTGCCTTTAAGAGCGTGATAGTCTTCAGAAATATCCATTAATTTGTGAATTACTGACAAAGACTGAAGTGTTTGTACTACGAAAACACATTTTGTGGTGGTACACTTTTTGCAGATAATGCAGTCACTTATAATGCACTAGCTGGAAATAGCTGCAAGCGTATCCTGTCGTTTCTTAATCAAACTTAAAAGTGGTGGGATAATTGGAATCTTGCTTGAGATGTTCATAAATGTGAGAACACACTTCAACCTTCACATAATGCAAACATTTAGTATTCCATGACCACCGTATCAATGAGTCAAAATCGTCATCAGTGAACTCATACAAATACCAGAGTGTCACAATTTATGGGGATGTGAAACGAAATGATCATATACGGTCCATTAGTTGAAGGAAGCAACAGACCTTCTCTCATTGGTGGAATGCTAGGGAAATGCATCTAGTCTACAAAGGAGACTGCTTACGAAACACTCTTGTGATTCAACCTAGAATATGGATCAAGTGCGCGCGAGACCCGTGCCAAATAGAACTAACAGGGGATAGTGGACGTAAACAGAGAATGGCAGCACGATTGGTCACAGTAGTGTTTCGTCTAGAAGAGGGCGTTATGAAAATGCTGAAAGAAGTGAATTGGCAAACGCCTGAAATCAGATACAAACTGTCCTGCGAAAACCTACTTTGTAACTTTGGAGAACCAGTGTCAAGTGGTGAACGTAGGAATGTACTAATGCTACCTACATACCACCTAAACAAAATTAATTACTATGTAAAGAAAACGAGCCACCATATCCGTATCATCAGATATTTTGTATTTCAAACGGCTAATTTCGACGCAACGTTTACGCCATCTTCAGGTCCACTATAAACCGAAAGAGTAATTTCATTCTTTGGCTCATGGATTATGTCACAGTGATGACAACATATTGTAGACTATACACTCCTGATGTATGCAGTCCACGACAAGTAGTAATAACGGGTTCTACGATACGTGGATCAAGGCATGAAAAATTTGGTTTATAGTGGACCTGAAGATAGCGTCACCGAAAATAATAGTTTTAAATAAATTTCTTTGATGATACGGATGTGGTGGTTCGCTTTCTTTATTTGTATCATCAGCCTCTGTCCCGCGTCCGTGCGAACGATAGACTTCCATAAGATCAATTATAGATCAAAGACAGGCTGTAAGCATTCATCCTTTCCGTGCTACATTCGCGAATGGATTGGGAATAAACTTTTACATGGGGTACATTGTCAAGTACCCTCCGCCATGCCATTTCACAGAGGTTTTCAGGGTATGGATACAGTTGTATGGAGTACATCGACTTGATATAATGCATTGTGAGTGGACAGTTCTATTCCTGGACAGTAATATAAACACTAAACGCTTTACATCGATGAACAGCTGCCCCAGCAGTTCTACTGCGGACCATTTCTAGCCTGCAGAGAACCTCTATCCGGAAATGGGAGGCATTACTGGTAGCTGCAGAGCCGTTATACTGGCATGCGAGAGCAGATCTGAATGTTGTCGGTTTAAAAGTCACCATACACAAGTACTGGTCACAGATCTTGGCATGTTTTCCAGGATACGTTGTTTCTACATGTATAAAATTTTATGTAGAGTAGAACCTTTACCAGTGGGCGAATACATTCGTCCATTTATTCTGACGTACGCTGAGTGTAATCTGGCTGCTGTCCTAAGCAATGGCATGTGATGTTTCCGGTTTTTATATCAGTTTTGTGTATGACAAGAGACGCTCGGCATAATGTAATGTACCACGAAGTGATATAACAAGGCCCACTCCTGAAGAAAAATATATTTTTATAAGTATCGAAACCTAGGCCAAGGGCTAAATAAACCTTTGCTCTCCAACTGGTTGGCTGATTTTTTTTTTTTTTTCAGTCTCTTCAAATTTATACAGTTGCTGAATCGCGCCATGTTTAAGATTTTCAAAATACGTTATTTTATATGTGGAAACTAGATACATGAAACATGCAATTTTGTCAATTAATTTATTCGCATTGAGATAGGTTGAACATTTGTCAGCGCTTATTCTCGGCTGCCACGGTCGTTATCACTCCACTTCTTCAACATGGATAACGTTATTTCTAATTTTATTTTTGTGGTGACTATTCGTATATGACGTTTAAAATGAAGTCTTATCCCCGGCAAAATCAGTTGCCAGGGCGTCAAAATAAAACAAACTGAATTTTAACTAAAAATTGTTATTTCAAAAGCCTCCAGGAGTTAGTCGTACCAGGAACTTTATTTGCGGATTGGTGGCGTTCCATTTCATTGACGCTTCACACGCAATTGAAAGGTATTAGCAACCTTCGTTGATATAGACAAGGTATAAAAGTAAATACGTGGATGAAGGTTGTAAGTGCCCTATTTGAAATGTGGAAATCGTTTTCAGATATATTTGTTAACCAAATGAAGTATCTCTACACTTTACAGTCAGGTCACCAGGAAAACAAATTACAAGCAACTTATCAACCATATTCGGCCTGTTGACTCACATTCGTTGCACCGAGTAACTTTACAGAGACGTATGTTTCGTACTTTGTACAACGTGCTCGCTGCGTACCTGATACACGCTCAATCTTTGCAAGGACTGCAAGACAGCGTACTTGGTGTACTTTAAAAAGCGTTGCGGATCTATGGTTTAATTTGCGAGAGAGGTAGTGAAGCATGAATGAACTTAGCCGGAAGGGAATTTTAATGGTGTTTCTCGAGGGCGAGACTAGTTGTTTACTTGTAGAACTGGGTCGCCTTGCTCAGCAGTCCATGGGCTGGTATTGTGGCGGTATCTCGATACTCCGTCGGCCACGCAAGAGGCACTGCATTTTCGCAATGGCACGTGGCTCCCGCGTAACAGTGCTTTTGCTGTTTAGTCTGGCGCGACCGACGTGCATCAGCAATTCCTGCGACTGCGATAGCGCCGTAACCGTGTCTTCTTTCCGCGACTCTGGTCCTATCGCCGCTAATTACGTTCTAACACACAGGCGCCGCCGCGGAGATGTCACAACCGTCCACCTCGCACTTGAGCACTTACCCGTTGTGCACGGCCAAGCAGTCGCTCGAACTGCTCCTGCATAGACGGTCGCTTCCACATTGCATGCCGTGTATTCATTTGTCCAACTGAAACCCTTTTTAGACGATGAACGAAACTGTTCAAGAAAGATAATAGTCTTCTGAAGCGCTCCAAGCGTACTAGGTCCGAACTATAAGGCCGGCCGAAGTGGCCGTGCGGTTAAAGGCGCTACAGTCTGGAACCGCAAGACCGCTACGGTCGCAGGTTCGAATCCTGCCTCGGGCATGGATGTTTGTGATGTCCTTAGGTTAGTTAGGTTTAACTAGTTCTAAGTTCTAGGGGACTAATGACCTCAGCAGTTGAGCCCCATAGTGCTCAGAGCCATTTGAACCATTTGAACCGAACTATAAACTCGTACAAGATCTTGTCGCAGCATTTTTTAAATAATAAACGTAAACACAGCATACCCCTTCTAGCATAACAGTACCAAAGTCGTGATTTCACACTAGCGTATCACTCATTATTTACGAAAGTTACATTTAAAAACTTCAGTGAAAATATTTAGGAAAAGTGCACTTTACTCACGTTCTCAGAAAGTTCCTTGTGATAACGAAAAGACCATAAACAGAAACAAAACTCGACATACGAAAAGTCCACCAGAAACCAATATGGCAGACTCAGCACTCAATAGAGACGTGACCACAGCAGACAGCTTCTAGCTCGTGCATCCAGAGTGAGGCCACTAGTACCTAACTTATCCCTAAAATATCGCGCGTCGCTATTAACGCGATCATAATAGTGAGCCCGTTCACACGATATACGGCCACCATTCTGGTTTTCAATCCATTACAAGTCCGTTCATCGCGTGAAAGGGCATAACGCCGTTATTCAAAGGCGGCGTTGCTACAATCAATGACACGCAATCCTACTAGCAATGGTCATCGGTCGGTATGACTACCTGTCTTATTTGCCGTCGGCATCGATCACACAAGTAAAATGTAACAATTTTTAAAAACGTTTGACAACTATGGATTCAATGTGATTACAGTACTCATATCGTTATTCCTCAAGTTATACTATTCTCTGTTGCGGAGCCAAGTAATACTGATCTTTAAACTAATGCTCCTTCTAAACGAATATGTCTTCATAACACACATTAAAACATTCCTTTAAATTTCTTCTGCAGAGAGACGACAGCTATGTTATGTCTGGCAATGGAAGTAAATGTATTAAAATGATAAACCACATGTAGTCAAGCCCGAAGAGGAGCAACAATAGAAGGAGCATTACATGAGATATTGAAAACTGTAAAGACGAAATCTAGATGCACAAAAGCGATAAAAACTAATGGGATTGCGACTGCGACTGATTGATGATTACCTTTCCTACACAGTCGCTGTGCGCAACATTCCTTATGGAATAAAAGTTTCGTTACTGATCCGTTCTCGGTAAATGTTCGCAAAACACAGAAAAATAGATCATTAAATTCAGTGCAAGACAAGATATGTCATCGATAAAAAAAGGGGGAGAGAGCACTATGACCAAAATAGCTTCCATTGTCCACAATTTAACTTCATTCTTCCACAGAGTGAAGCAATGTATTCAGTCTTAGCCGACCGTTGTGGCCGAGCGGTTCTAGGCGCTTCAGTCTGGAACCGGGCGACCGTTACGGTCGCAGGTTCGAATCCTGCCTCAGGCATGGATGTGTGTGCTGTCCTTAGGTTAGTTAGGTTTAAGTAGTTCTAAGTTCTAGGGGACTGATGACCTCCGATGGTAAGTCCCATAGTGCTCAGACACATTTGAACCATTTATTCAGTCTCAAAAATGTTTTACCGCTTCTCTTGTGAATTAAAAGTTCCAGAATATAATCAAAGTTTTCAAATACAAACTGAAGTGATGTCTACTTGACACCTAGTCTTATTTCGTAAATGAACTGACATTAGTGTTTCAATAGGGTTTAAATTTAGAAAATTTCGTAGTAGAATACAGTTCTATTTTTAAATCCAGTTGTTAGATGACCAGCATGTAGGTATGTTTTGGCTCTGAGCACTATGGGACTTAACATCTGTGGTCATCAGTCCCCTAGAACTTAGAACTACTTAAACCTAACTAACCTAAGGACATCAAACACATCCATGCCCGAGGCAGGATTCGAACCTGCGACCGTAGCAGTCGCGCGGTTCCGGAATGAGCGTCTAGAACCGCTAGACCACCGCGGGCGGCTAGGTATGTTTTAATAAAGAAAAAAATTATCCTACCTTTACACGTATCGGCACGTCCCACGTTACGACTAGTTGTCGCAAATATAAAACACGGAAGATTCATGGAACCAAAATATAATAAACGGGCAGGAAGCTTCATTTGCGTGACCGATAACGGCGCACTCTTGCCCCAGAATAAATTCCAAACCGTTGCCAGATTATTTTCCCGTAAACACAATGGATGGGTGGAATATTTAGCTTTCCGTCAAATTTCCACAGTGCAGTTGAATAGTTAGAAACGTTGGAGGGCTGATTGTAGTCTGTTTCCGAAGGTGACTTTCCGAAGGTGACACAACGGAACAAGAAATAAGGTCATCGGAAACGTCCGCAGGAGGCGTCGAGAAGTTTGCAAGAGCACCTGCAGGCTACTGGCAGGCGACAGAATTCACTCGCGTCACGGAAGATCTTTCTGTGTCAGATGATATCAAGGGAAACGTCCACTGCTGCATAGCGGCGGAAAATTGCGATAGCGGACAGCGGTACATGAGCTAACCGCAAGCTGACCTAAATAGGTTGACAGCCGGTAGATCCGCATCTGTACGTCACGCTAGAAAGACAACATCGTGTTTCGGAGTCGTTCATCACCGTATTTGACACACTGACGAACAATACATCTTAGCTGTGCAATAATAATAGTTACAAAGAAACAGTCGTGAAGAATTACTAATACTGGCCACGCGAACGACCTGTCCTAACATCCTATGAATAAACAAGATATAAAGAACACCTATTAGGTAAAAAAGGAGCGAATACACACAGTTCTACTTTTGGTGAACACCTCAGTCATACGCCTAAACATTTAGAAGACACTGTTATCCTACACAGAGGAGTCAAAGGGCGTAGATTAGATCTGTGGGAAGAGCTACAAATTTTCAGTCATCTTGAGCTCAAGGACGGTAATATACTGAACGACCAGTTGAACCTTGCTTGTAGACAATTTTTCGAAGGCTTTAAACCTGTACTGTTTATCGTATAACATTAATGCTGGTAACCTTAGTGGTTTATATCCTCAGGAAGCTATGATGCACCTTCAATGCTTTAAGCTCACTACCCCTTATGTAATGGTAGTTTTCTCACGATGTATGTTTGCTACTACATCGGCCCTTGCGTGATTTTGTCTGGCTCTAAAATTTTGGTTTTCCCTGTGAATGTGTATTAACAGGATCGTGTACCAGTGTTCGTAATTCTTTCTTGACAAGAACCATTACTGTCAATTTTAAAGTTTTGACATATACACCGTTTGTGGGCGTCACTAATATAGTAATGTAATTTTTTATATTTTGGCTGTATATGCCACTGGACGTAAGTTTCTCGGCGTAAGCGCCACCTGCTTTTTTGATGTATAACTACATTATTTGTACCAATACTCCCATACTGTTATAACGGGAGTGTTAATTTTCTTCCTTTTTTATTGTTACTTTACCTAAGGACGTTGCCTTTTTACGCCAATTGGCACATGTTTCTCGACACGAGCGCCACCTGCCCTGGTCTCAGACTAACTACGCTCGTCGATTAGAGTCAGTCGGTTGTGAGCTCTGCAAGATCCATGTTGTTGTTGCGGTCTTCAGTCCTGAGACTGGTTTGATGCAGCTCTCCATGCTACTCTATCCTGTGCAAGCTTCTTCATCTCCCAGTACCTACTGCAACCTACATCCTTCTGAATCTGCTTAGTGTATTCATCTCTTGGTCTCCCTCTGCGATTTTTACCCTCCACGCTGCCCTCCAATGCTAAATTTGTGATCCCTTGATGCCTCAAAACATGTCCTACCAACCGATCCCTTCTTCTAGTCAAGTTGTGCCACAAACTTCTTCTTCCCAATCCTATTGAATACGTCCTCATTAGTTACGTGATCTACCCACCTTATCTTCAGCATTCTTCTGTAGCACGACATTTCGAAAGCTTCTATTCTCTTCTTGTCCAAACTAGTTATCGTCAATGTTTCACTTCCATACATGGCTACACTCCATACAAATACTTTCAGAAACGACTTCCTGACACTTAAATCTATACTCGACGTTAACAAATTTCTCTTCTTCAGAAACGATTTCCTTGCCATTGCCAGTCTACATTTTATATCCTCTCTACTTCGACCATCATCAGTTATTTTACTCCCTAAATAGTAAAACTCCTGTACTACTTTAAATGTCTCATTTCCTAATTTAATTCCCTCAGCATCACCCGATTTGACTACATTCCATTATCCTCGTTTTGCTTTTGTTGATGTTCATCTTATATCCTTCTTTCAAGACACTGTCCATTCCGTTCAACTGCTCTTCCAAGTCCTTTGCTGTCTCAGCGGACCTCGGGAAGATCAGTTTGGATTCCGTAGAAATGTTGGAACACGTGAGGCAATACTAACATTACGACTTATCTTAGAAGAAAGATTAAGAAAAGGCAAACCTACGTTTCTAGCACTTGTAGACTTAGAGAAAGCTTTTGACAATATTAACTGGAATACTCTCTTTCAAATTCTGAGGGTGGCAGGGGTAAAATACAGGGAGCGAAAGGCTATTTACAATTTGTACAGAAACCAGGTGGCAGTTATAAGAGTCGAGGGGCACGAAAGGGAAGCAGTGGTTGGGAAAGGAGGGAGACAGGGTTGTAGCCTCTCCCCGATGTTATTCAATCGGTATATTGAGCAAGCAGTAAAGGAAACAAGGTCCATGTACTATTTCATATTTACGTGACAAACCCTAATTCTAGGGCTATATTTCATTTTTGACAAATGGATCTATGCCGACATTTGTAAAAACGGCGATGGTACATTAGTCCTTACTAACGTAAAATTGTAAGTACCAGTCGTCGTTATCATATTTCTGTAATGCAAGAGTTCTCTAATTTGTGTTAAAATTTATTCTTGGCTTAAGTTTCATACTTTTCTAATATAAGCTATGATGTTCATTGTCCTTAGGCTACTTTCTGAAAAAGACAAA
This sequence comes from Schistocerca piceifrons, assembly GCF_021461385.2. Classification (NCBI taxonomy): domain Eukaryota; kingdom Metazoa; phylum Arthropoda; class Insecta; order Orthoptera; family Acrididae; genus Schistocerca; species Schistocerca piceifrons. Next base: position 448,986,234 of record NC_060144.1, on the reverse strand, counting down.
TTTATATTTGTCGGAACCTAGGTAAATAATTTCTTTATCCATTGCAACTGGTCGGCTGTTTATAATTTTATTATCCTATGAAGGGTTTGTTAGGCACTGAAAGGCACGTAACTTCGGCAGGGACAATATAGTGAGCTGGTCACGGGTGAGTAATACTATGTTATGTGCGAGCCCTGTGGATACTCACGTGTTGTCGTCTCTGTCTGCATAATATGACTTAACTGTCTGTGTAGGGGATGGACAAAAATATGGAAACATAACACAACACATCGTCATGCCCAGTACTGTGTAGGAAACCCGTACGCATTCAAAACAGGTTCCAATTGTCTCTGAATGGATAAATACATACCTTGCATAGTTTTCAAGGGCCACTAATGCCATGATTCCTGTAAAATACGCTGAGGCGACAGAAGTCATGGGGTAGCGATGTGATATACACTCCTGGAAATGGAAAAAAGAACACATTGACACCGGTGTGTCAGACCCACCATACTTGCTCCGGACACTGCGAGAGGGCTGTACAAGCAATGATCACACGCACGGCACAGCGGACACACCAGGAACCGCGGTGTTGGCCGTCGAATGGCGCTAGCTGCGCAGCATTTGTGCACCGCCGCCGTCAGTGTCAGCCAGTTTGCCGTGGCATACGGAGCTCCATCGCAGTCTTTAACACTGGTAGCATGCCGCGACAGCGTGGACGTGAACCGTATGTGCAGTTGACGGACTTTGAGCGAGGGCGTATAGTGGGCATGCGGGAGGCCGGGTGGACGTACCGCCGAATTGCTCAACACGTGGGCGTGAGGTCTCCACAGTACATCGATGTTGTCGCCAGTGGTCGGCGGAAGGTGCACGTGCCCGTCGACCTGGGACCGGACCGCAGCGACGCACGGATGCACGCCAAGACCGTAGGATCCTACGCAGTGCCGTAGAGGACCGCACCGCCACTTCCCAGCAAATTAGGGACACTGTTGGTCCTGGGGTATCGGCGAGGACCATTCGCAACCGTCTCCATGAAGCTAGGCTACGGTCCCGCACACCGTTAGGCCGTCTTCCGCTCACGCCCCAACATCGTGCAGCCCGCCTCCAGTGGTGTCGCGACAGGCGTGAATGGAGGGACGAATGGAGACGTGTCGTCTTCAGCGATGAGAGTCGCTTCTGCCTTGGTGCCAATGATGGTCGTATGCGTGTTTGGCGCCGTGCAGGTGAGCACCACAATCAGGACTGCATACGACCGAGGCACACAGGGCCAACACCCGGCATCATGGTGTGGGGAGCGATCTCCTACACTGGCCGTACACTACTGGTGATCGTCGAGGGGACACTGAATAGTGCACGGTACATCCAAACCGTCATCGAACCCATCGTTCTACCATTCCTAGACCGGCAAGGGAACTTGCTGTTCCAACAGGACAATGCACGTCCGCATGTATCCCGTGCCACCCAACGTGCTCTAGAAGGTGTAAGTCAACTACCCTGGCCAGCAAGATCTCCGGATCTGTCCCCCATTGAGCATGTTTTGGACTGGATGAAGCGTCGTCTCACGCGGTCTGCACGTCCAGCACGAACGCTGGTCCAACTGAGGCGCCAGGTGGAAATGGCATGGCAAGCCGTTCCACAGGACTACATCCAGCATCTCTACGATCGTCTCCATGGGAGAATAGCAGCCTGCATTGCTGCGAAAGGTGGATATACACTGTACTAGTGCCGACATTGTGCATGCTCTGTTGCCTGTGTCTATGTGCCTGTGGTTCTGTCAGTGTGATCATGTGATGTAACTGACCCCAGGAATGTGTCAATAAAGTTTCCCCTTCCTGGGACAATGAATTCACGGTGTTCTTATTTCAATTTCCAGGAGTGTAGATGGCGATAGCATCGCGCACACGGGTATGAAAGAGCAGTGTTTCGCGGAGCTGTCGTTTGTTCTCAGCTGATTTGTGTCAAAAGGTTTCCTACGTGAATAGGGGCACACGGCGGGAATTATCAGACTTTGAACACGGGATGGGACATTACATTTCGGAAATCGTTACGGACTGTTTTTAGATCCACAGTGTCAAGATTGTGCCGGGAACACAATGGCCGACGTCCGTAACTTGACGACCGGGAGCAGTGTCGTTAGCGAAGAAAATGATTCAAATGGCTCTGAGCACTATGAGACTTAACATGTGAGGTCATCAGGCCCCTAGAACTTAGAACTACTTAAACCTAACTAACGTAAGGACATCACACACATCCATGCCCGAGGCAGGATTCGAACCTGTGACTGTAGCAGCCGCGTGGTTCCGGACTGAAGCGCCTAGAACCGATCGGCCACAGCGGCCGGCTATTTGCGCAGAGCTTTCAGCGTTAAAAGACAAGCAAAATTGCGTGAAATAACTACAGAAATCAACATAAGACAGTGTGGAGAAATTCGGGGTTTATGGACCACGGTAGCAGACGACCAACGCCAGTGCCTTTGCTAACAGCACATTGTAGATTAGATTAGATTTACTTTCATTCCAATTGATCTGTAGTAAGGAGGTCCTCCAGGATGTAGAACATGTCAGAACAACAATAAAACATGACAAATATTTACAACTCAAACAAATAAGCTAATGTACCATTCTACAGGTCCCAAGTGGAATGATCGTCATTTTTTTTTAGTGAACACTATGTGAAAGAATCATTTTACAAACACTAATGCACTGAGTTTAAAATAAAAGGTTTTTTATTAATAAGGTAATTAACATGTAATAGAACTACTATAATACTTATTTACAATGAACACATTACTGAACTGAAATTGTGCAAAAGTTATATTGTACTTTATATATATACACACAAATCAGTTGCTTCTATTGAGAAATTCATCAATGGAGTAGGAGGAGATGTCCACCAATAAATCCTTTAGGCTTCTCTTAAACTGAATGTCAATCGTTGTTAAGCTTTTTAAGGCTGCTGGCAAGCTATTGAAAATGGGTGTTCCTGAATAATGCACACCTTTTTGTATCAGAGTAAGTGACTTTAAATCCTTGTGAATATTATTCTTATTTCTAGTATTGATTCCATGAATTGAACTGTTGGTTTGAAAAAGTGATATATTTTTAATAACAAACTTCATTAAGATACAAATATATTGGGAAGCAGTAGTTCGTATCCCTAGTTCCCTAAACAGGCTTCTGCAGGGTGTTCTTGAGTTAACACCACATATAACTCTTACTGCACGTTTTTGTGCCCGGAAAACTTTAGCTTGGCCTGCTTAATTACCCCAAAAAATAATCCCATATGACATTATGGAATGAAAGAAAGCATAGTATGCCAGCTTTTTCATTTTTATATCCCGTATGTCTGACACAATTCGCATTGCAAATATGGATTTGTTAAGACGCTTCAGCAGTTCTGTGGTGTGCTGCTCCCAATTCAATTTATTATCAAGCTGTAATCCCAAGAATTTAACACTGTCCACTTCTTCTATCTGCTTGTCATCGTATGTTAGGCATATACTCGTGCGACACCCCTTACAAGTTCTGAACTGCATATAGTGTGTTTTTTCGAAGTTTAGTGACAAAGAATTGGCTAGTAACAAGTGATTATGGTCCATAAATATCGCCTGCAGCACCACTCCCGTGCTCGTGACCATATCGGATGGACCCTAAACGACTGGAAAACTGTGGCCTGGTCAGAGGAGTCCCGATTTCAGTTTATAAGAGCTGATGGTACGGTTCGTATGTGGCGCAAACCCCACGAAGCAATGGACCCAAGTTGCCAACAAGACACTCTGCAAGACGGTTGTGGCTCCATAATGGGGTGAGCCGTGTTTACGTGGAATGGACTGGATCCTCTGGTCCAACTTAACCTATCATTGACTGGAAATAGTTATGTTCGGATACCTGAAGACCATCCGCAGCTATTCATGGACTTCATGTACCCCAGCAACGATTGAACTTATAAGATGATAGTGCGCCATGTCACTGGGCTAAAATTGTTCGCGATTGATTTGAAGAACATTCTGGACAGTTCGAGTGAATAATTTGGCCTCCCAAATCGTCCGTCATGAATCCCATCGATCATTTATGAGACATAATCCAGTGGTCAGTGCTAACAGACAAGCAGCACTACGTTAAATAACTCCGGAAATCAATGTGGGACGTACGACGAACGTATCTGTTAGGACAGTGCGGCACAATTTGACGTTAACGGGCTCTGGCAGCAGACGACCGACACGAGTGCGTTTGCTAACAGCACGACATCGCCTGCAGCGCCTCCCTTGGATCGTGACAGCATCGGTTGGACGAGAGACTACTGAAAAACCGTGGCCTGATCAGATGAGTTCCGATTTTAGGCGGTAAGAGCTGATGTTAGGGTTCGAGTGTGAGGCAGACCCTACGAAGCCATGGATCCAAGTTGTCAACAAGCCACCGTGCAAGCTGGTGGCGGCTCCATGATAGTGTAGACTGTGTTTTCATGGAATGAAGTGTTTTCTCTGGTCCAACTACAGCGACCACTGACTGGAAATGGTCACTTGCATCTGCAGCCATTCAACGGTGGAACTTTAATGGATGATAATGCGCCATGTCACCAGGCCACAACTGTTTGCGATTGGTTTCAAGAAAATTCTAGACAGTTCGTGCGAATAATTTGGCCACCCACATCATCATCGAGAGTTCAGTTTGTGTACAAATTCCTGCACCGGCAACACTTCCGCAATTGTGGACGGCTACAGAGGCATCATGGCTCAATATCTATGCAGTGTATTTCCAGCAGCTTAGTTCATGCCGCGTCATGTTGCTACACTATGCAGGGGCGAACGGAGGTCCGACATGATAGTAGGAGCTATCCAATGACTATTGTCACATCAGTGTATTTCTTCGTCTATCTTGCGATAAGACCCTGAAGATACTATGCTGCACAGAGAAGATACACTACTGGCATTTAAATTGCTACACCAAGAAGAAATGCAGATGATAAATGGGTATTCATTGGACAAATATATTATACTACAACTGACATGTGATTACCTTTTCACGCAATTTGGTGCATAGATTCTGAGAAATCAGTACCGAGAACAACCACCTATGGCCGTAATAACGGACTTGATACGCATGGGCATTGACTCAAACAGAGCTTGGACGGCGTGTACAGGTACAGCTGCCCATGCAGCTTCAACACGATACCACAGTTCATCAAGAGTAGTGACTGGCGTATTGTGACGAACCATTCGCTAGGCCACCATTGACCAGACGTTTTCAATTGGTGGGGGATCTGGAGAATGTGCTGGCCAGGGCAGCAGTCGAACACTTTCTATATCCAAAAAGGCCAGTACAGGACCTGCAACATGCAGACGTGCATTATCCTGCTGAAATGTAGGCTTTCGCAGGGATGAAATGGAGGGTAGAGCCAAGGGTCGTAACACATCTGAAATGTAACGTCCAGTGTTCAAAGTGTCGTCCTCTGTGATGCAGCGTGAAGGGTAACCGCAGCCATGGTCTCCGAGCTGATAGTCCATGCTGCTGCAAACGTCGTCGAACTGTTCGTGCAGATGGTTGTTGTCTTGCAAGCGTACCCATCTGTTGACTCAGGGTTCGAGACCTGGCTGCACGATCCGTTACAGCCATGTGGATAAGATGCCTATCATCTCGACTGCTAGGGATACAAGGCCGTTGGGATCCAGCACGGCGTTCCGTATTACCCTCCCGAACCCACTGATTCCATATCGATCAACGCGAGCAGTAATGTCGTTATACGATAAACCGCAACTGCGATAGGCTACAATCCGACCTTATCAAAGTCTGAAACGTGATGGTACGCATTTCTCCCCCTTATACGAGGCATCACAACAACGTTTCACCAGGCAACGCCGGTCAACTGGTGTTTGTGTATGAGAAATCGGTTGGAAACTTTCCTCATGTGAGCAGGTTGTAGGTGTTGCCACTGGCACCAACCTTGTGTGAATGCTCTGAAAAGCTTGGATGGCGTGAACAGGTACAGCTGCCCACGCAGCTTAAACACGATACCACAGTTCATCAAGAGTAGTGACTGGCGTTTTGTGACGAGGCAGTTGCTAGGCCACCATTGACCAGCCATTTTCAATTGGTGAGGGATCTGGAGAATGTGCTGGCTATGGCAGCAGTGGAACATTTTCTGTATCCAGAAAGGCCCGTACAGGACCTGCAACATTTGCATATCACAGCATCTTCTTCCTGTCGGTTAAATTTCACGTCTGTAGCGCGTCATTTCGTGGTTTAGCAATTTTAATGGCCAGTAGTGTACTATACTACACAGAAGCTTACCAACAGTCGTTCTGCCCTCGAACCGTTCGCAAACAAACAGGAAAAGGGGGATTGACACTGGTACAGATAGTATCGTCCGCCACACACCGTCAAGTGGGTTGCAGAATATAGATGGAGGTGTTAAGGAACAAAGTGACTCTTCGGATGAGTCCTTTGTTGAAGGTATTAAAGAGCTGAAGTTGTTCAAAAAAAGAGGAAAAATAGGTTTCTTGTTCTCGCAGTGTACTCTTTTCTCATCGGTTCTCTCCCTGCTCTTCCTCCTCCAAGAGGTCAATATTTACGAGCTGGATGGTGAGAGAGAGTCACTGAACCACGACGAGCGACCTTAGGACGCCCGCGCCGAATTTAATGGTACAGTGCTGTCATTGTGTATCAACAGAGCCTTCCACAGTGTAGCATTTGAAGCTGAGACGGACGTCACTTTGCTCAAATTTTTGCTACGCGCAAAAAACGGGCTGCGAAGCGAAGCACTGCGTGCCCCGAAGCGCGCCCTGCGGCCGTCCTTGACCCGGCTCCGCGCCGCGGGGGTTCATGGGAAGTGGGTCAGCGAGCGACCTTGGCGCTGTTTGCCAGCCGCTTTTTGCCGCGTTTGCGTTCGCGGGGACTCCGCGCCTGCCGCAAGCGCAGGCACGATGACGCCGGCTGCTGTGCGTCCAACCAGGAGATATGCGGCCACTACCGCACGCTGATGTGCAGCGTGAACCGCTCTCTGCATCCTTATGATCTCCTTGGTAATTTGTCAGCAAGTTTCATACACCACAAATAGCACAATGTAAAACAGAGGCATTTGACCAGAATTTCTACGGCATTTATCACGCGCTTCAGCACACTCAGAATTGTGGAAATTTTCGGTGATACGCGTATGTGACAAATTTAAAGCCACTCGATAACAAGATCATTTCGGATACGACAGGACAGAAATATTTTTACGGGCATTATTAGGGTCTAACCCCTTGTTCCTGTTCCTAAACCTGCCTTCAGAGTTGCGTCGATGACGATCGCGAGATGTCGTCGTCAGAGGGCGTCCGATAACGTTGACTGATAGCTTAATCACAGAGAGTTCGATCTCCGTCAGTTTTTGGGGATATGAACGTGGTTAGAATCTATTCTAACCTATAATGAAATGAGCGTACGGCATTGTGGGCCGGGAGTCCCCCATTCGGGGAAGTTCGGCCGCCGAGGGCAAGTACTTATTGCATTCAACGCCACATTGGGCGACTTGCGCGCCGGAGATGGAGATGAAATGATGATGAGGACAACACAACACACAGTCCCTGAGCGGAGAAAATCTCCTGCCCCAGCCGGGAATCGAACCCAGACCCCTTAGCGTGGTATTCAGCCGCGATGACCACCACTCAGCTAAAGGGGCACGACATTCTAACCTATGTATGTTCTGAAAAGAACATGACTAGTAGCCTACACTGTACTGCAACAACCAGACTGGTTTTACGAATGTATGAGATGAAAAGAGAAACTTTCAGTCAGATATTCGAGATGATTCGCGGTGACACCGAAAAGTAAGACTACGAACACATTACAAAAGTTCAAATTAATTCGGCAAAACAGAAATATGTCAAAATTTAAAACAATTCTCATTTATTATTCAGTCTCAGTGGCATATTTTTAATTATATGACATATTTCGGTCACTCTGGATCATCTTCAGATCGAAGTAGTTGCATCGGCAGCCCGTGATGTCCGTTGAGAAACTCGTATCAGAGTACTGCTTCGTCTTTCTCAAACAATGGACTGCCACTCCCACTGCTAACTTTCTCGGGCTACAGTCACGTTATCTAATCCACTTTATTAACACTTTCCCTCCTTGAAGATAATGAGCCCTACATCGGTCCCTACAATGGAGACCTTAACGCCGGATGGAGTAGCCGAGCGGTTCTAGGCGCTACAATCCGGTACCGCGCGACCGCTACGGTCGCAGGTTCGAATCTTGCCTCGGGCATGGATGTGTGTGATGTCCTTAGGTTAGTTAGGTTTAAGTAGTTCTAAGTTCTAGGGGACTAGGGCACTGATGACCTCGGAAGTTAAGTCCCATAGTGCTGAGAGCCATTTGCACCTTTTTTTTTTTTTTTTTTTTTTTTTGAGACCTTAACATAACAATACTTGAAATAATTTGCCATCCAAGTTCACTCTTGGAAACTTAATTTTCTTAGAGACTACTACTACTCCTTCGCGGAGCTGCACGGCCTGAGATGCTTCCACCTCTTTATCACGGATGGGCGCCTGCCCCTGCAACCTGCGTCGAACGTTTCGCTCCCGCCCCTTTTGAATTCTTACGCTAGACTTCCTTACACCGTCGTCATAAGTGGTGCTTTTTTGGCTACTCTGTCTTAGTCCAGACTCATCATAGGAATTTTTTTAGAGAAACAGCTAAGATAATATTGACCTCTTCAACATTCGAAAATATTTCTGATATCTACTACTTCTGCTGAGGAAACATAATGCTAGAGGAGGGTGTCCCTTTACAACCACCTGGAACGAAAACTCCAGGAAGCAGTAATAATAGCTCGCCGACAGCTAATGCCCAGAGACCACGATCCAAAAAAGATCTCCCACAGTTTAAGCATCAAAATGTACACTCGACACCTTTCTCACTTTAACACAGAATTATCTGAGGTTATAACTAGGCTTAAAGATTGTGATACAGATTTTGCCTCTATTACAGATGACATGCTGCAAAAAGCATATACATGACGCTGAAACGGCTAGACAGCTACAGGACATACATAGTATAATGCAAGGTAACGTTCAGTTAATTATTGTTTCATTTCAAGCTGTTCGAAAATTGCTATTTTCAATAATTTAGAGATTTCATTCGATAGAGTCAGACATTTCCTCGTTATATTTTTCATCCTCAAGATGTCACAAGCTGCTTTCTAGTACTGAACTTAAAATATTTCTCACAATCCATACTGGAAGGCTGATTTGGAAAGATTGGCAGTCTTGAGCCTATGTCTGGCAATTGCCCCGACTTCGGTGACACTGTGACCACAGCTTAACGTTTAGTCTGCTAGTGCTGCAGGTATCATCAGAGGCTATTATGACCTGAGTGGTTTGACACTGAAACAAGCTCAGCAAGGTGATTTACACGGTGCCAGATTCATGGGATAGCGAAATGCCTATATACACATGGTAGTAGCATCGCGTAACAAAATATAAAAGACCAGTCCATTGACGGAGCTGTCATCTGTACTTAGGTGATTCATGTGAAAGGTGTACGACGATGATTATGCTCGCACAGCAAGAGGTAGCAGAGTTTGAACGCAGAATGGTAGTTGGAGTTAGACGCATGGGACACTCCATTTCTGAAACCGTTAGGGAATTCAATATTACGAGATCCACAGTGTCAAGGGTGTGCCGAGAACATCAAATGTCAGGTATGACCTCTCACCACAGAAAGCAGTGGCTGACGGCTTTCACTTAACGACCGAGAGCAGCGGCTTTTGCGTAGTCAGTGCTAATAATAAGCAACACTACGTGAAATTACATCAGAAATCAATGTGGGACGCATGAAGAACGTATCCGTTAGGACAGGGAGTCGAGATTCGGCGTTTATGGGCTGTGGCACCAGACGACCGACACTAGTGTCTTTGCTAACAATACGACATCGAACGCAGCGCCTCTCCCGGTCTTGTGACCGTATCAGTTGGACTCTAGACGACTGGAAAACCGAGACCTGGTCAGATGAGTCCCAATTTCAGTTGGTAAGAGCTAATGGTAGGGTTCGAGTATGGTGCAGACCCTCCAAAGCCACGGATCCATGTTGTCAATAAGGCACCTTAAAAGCTGGTGATAGCTCCATAATGGTGTGGGGTATATTTACATGGAATGGACTGGCTCCTTCGGTCTAACTGAACCGACTATTGACTGTAAATGATTATGTTGGGCTACGCGGTGAACATTTGCAGTCATTTCGGTATTCCATGTTCCCAAAGATGTAAACAGGCCACAATTCTTCGCGACTGGTTTGAAGAACGTTCTGGACTATTCGAGTGAACTGTTTGGCTATTAAGATCACCCTCCATGAATCCCATAGAACATTTATGTGACGTAATCGAGAGCTCAATTTGTGCACAAAATCCTGCAACAGCAACACTTCCGCAATTATGGACTGCTATAGAGCAGCACGGCTCAGTATTTCCGCAGGGGTCTTCCAACGACGTCGAGCTACTGGACTACGCCAGACAAAACGAGGCCCGAGTCGATATTAAGAGGTATCCCACGATTTTTGTCACCTCTTGTATCTTTCACGGGGAAGTGTCACCGACTAAGCTATCCAAGCATGACTCACGACCCGTCCTCACAGATTTAGTTCTGTCAGTACCTTACCTCGAAATCTCCGAAATTTCACGTAGTTCTCCTGCTTGCCTAGAGGGACTAGATCTCCTGGAAGAGAGGATAATGCTGCAGGGTGAAAATTTATACTAGTTGTATCTCCCCAATATAGTTCCTTCCAGGATTGCTAGTCCTGTAAGGTATGTAAGAGAACATCTGTGAAGTTTGGAATGTAGAAGATGAGGTTCTGGCGAAAGGAAAGCTGTGAGGGCATGTCCTGAAATGTGTCTCGATAGATCGCTCAGTGAGAATATACCTGAAAAAAGCAAAGATCCAGCTTCAAGTCCTAGCCCAACACACAGCTTCACTCTCCCAGAATGTTTCAAATCAGCACACGCTCCACTGTGGAATTGCAATCCATTCCTGGAAAGTGATGTTTTTGGGTGACTTTTCAGCCTCGTGAGAAATGACATTAATATGTCCTCTCAGTGACTTCGCTCATTTCAGAGGACGTAAGTTACAGAATTACGATATTTAAGATAAGAAGTTGTTAGAACATAAGCTGTATGTGAGAATTGATGATACCACCTTCGATGCCACTAGTCGGTGCTACAGTTGGCTGCAACCAGCCAAAACCAACTATCCTTCCTGGCATTACAAGGGATAAAATTAAACCAGCATCTGCAGATCTATTCATGTATGAAGGGCTCACTATGCACATCAAATAACAACTGGTCCGAATCATGTTCCCAAGTGAACGAGACAGCGACAGCTCCAGACCAATTGTTTGATATCTATAGCGAGGCCATCATACACGAAATGAATTGCAGATGCCAGTTTAATTTTATCCAATATTGGCAGGATGGATAGTTAGTTTTGATCCAGTTATTGCCGATTAGAGGTCTGATAACAGTGCAATGTAGCACTGAAACCGTTGTCATTGAATAGAGAAATTTTAAAAACACACAGTTGAAGGTGGCACCATCAGTCCTCACATACTGACCACCCGATGTACCGTTTCCCACAGGGAGTGAGCGACGGAACGCCTAAAAATGTCGAGTCATCATGACGGTGGTTCGGAAAGTGGTTTCGAAAGTCTGGAATAAGACAGAGCGCCCGGAAAAGCACAAGTCATGATAACGGTGGTTTGGAAAGCGGTGTCGGGAGGTCTGGCGTCCAATGTGGGTGGGAACGAAAAGTTTGACGCACTCTGCAGGGGCAGACCCCCCTCCGCGATGAAGAGGTGGACCCCATCTCAGGCTGTGCAGCTCCGCGTTACGTTTCGTAAGAGTGAACGTGGGTGGAAAATTATTTCAAGTATTGTTATGTTAAAGTCTGTGTCGTAGGAAGCGATGTAGGACTTTTTATTTACGTGGAGAGAAAAGTGGATTGGCTATCCCAAGAAAGCTAGTAGTGGGAGTGACAGCCCAATGTTTGAGAAAGACGGTGACGGCACCGGCTATTGGCCGAGGTCGGATGTGTACAGATCACCGTTCCACCTCGATCGAGTAATAAGTTATGTTTTTGTCCGTTTTAATTAGTGTATATCGTACTAGGTACGGTAGTGCATGAAAATTTTTAATTGCTATTTGTGAAATGTATGTTGATGGTGACAATATTTTGCAGACTTAGACGAAAGTAGTATATGGACAACTCATATGTCGCGAAATAAGGCATCACTCGAACTACTGTTGGTAAGTGGGAGGGTATCGAATAACTAGTTGTGTACTGCTTCTGTGTTGTCAGCTACTGTCGATGATGGCCTTCTGGTCGCAGCTGGGGGGGAGGGGCTAGGAGGGGGGAGGTTAAGTTATTTTGTGGCTTGTACAGTATTGGCCATTAAAATCGCTACACCACGAAGATGACGTCTACAGACGCGAAATTTAACCGACAGGAAGAAGATGCTGTGATATGCAAATAATTAGCTTTTCAGAGCATACAAATAAGGTTTGCGCCCGTGGCGACACCTACAACGTGCTGACATGAGGAAAGTTTCCAACCGATTTCTCACACACAAACAGCAGTTGACCGGCGTTGCCTGGTGAAACGTTGTTGTGATGCCTAGTGTAAGGAGGAGAAATGCGTACCATCACGTTTACGACTTTGATAAAGGTCGGATTGTAGTCTATCGCGATTGCGGTATCGTATCGTGACATTGCTGCTCGCGTTGGTCGAGATCCAATGACTGTTAGCAGAATATGGAATCGGTGGTTCAGGAGGGTAATACGGAACGCCGTGCTGGATCCCAATGGTCTCGTATCACTAGCAGTCGAGATGACAGGCATCTTATCCGCATGGCTGTAACGGATCGTGCAGCCACGTCTCGTTCTCTGAGTCAACAGATGGCGACGTTTGCAAGACAACAACCATCTGCACGAACAATTCGACGACGTTTGCAGCACCATGGACTGTCAGCTCGGAGACCACGGCTGCGGTTACCTTTGACGCTGCGTCAAAGACAGGAGCGCCTGCGATGGTGTGCTCAACGACGATTCTGGGTGCACGAATGGCAAAAAGTGATTTTTTCGGATGAACCCAGGTTCTGTTTACAGCATGAAGAGTACTTTGGAAGTGCTGAGAATTAATCAGAGTCCACCGATAAACGTTTCCTAACCTGTGGAGCAGGAAGTCGTGTAATATGTCCCGCGCATGTCCTGCCGCATCCGTGAGTGAGACTTGGTCTCGTGTCACGACCTCTCCAAGGACGAGACGAAGGAGCGCTTCAGTATCATTTTCCTCCTCCTTGCTCCACGCCCGCAAAGTAAGCGGAATGGAAGACTGCTGACATTATTTTGTTTAGCTCCAACTACCTCTAATTTTACTATCAATGCGCGAGATGTATGTTGGATGAAGCAATACGTCCCTCGACTAAATAGTTGCTTGTTCGGCAATAGTAATGCCGAAACACGTTACCTAAGACTATTATGATGTAGCAAAAAGTCTTCGAAGCCATTTCTTTTACTCGGCGACTTTTTTTTCGTGTTTACACTTTATCGACGCCAAGATTAGAGCAGTGAAGAATGAAAAGTTGAGAAATTCTGCCGAATCGCAGTGACAGTCTAGCATTTGGAAATCCCCTTTTTTTGCTATTGATTCAAGCACAGTTGCGTTCGAGGTGCAAGCTTCTGTGCGGAAATTGTGGGAACTGGTTTCCGTCACCATTCCACTTTGGGAATATTTTTAAGAAGCCGCAACAAACTGATTCAGTTATTTAACATAACCTGACCAGGTTGTTTGTTTTCCGTTAAACCTCGCAATTTTCCTTCCACGCTACAAGCGACACATCCTTCCACCACCTCTTCTAAAATTATCGGAAATCTTCTAACTCTAAGTCACCAGGCGGCAAGGAAATCTGATGCTAAACGTACAAAGTTTCTGGCGAGACCAATGTCACAAGAAAACTAGCATGCCGTTGTGCTCCTGTCTGTTGCCAGTGATTTTAACTCGCTCAAGACAAAGTACGACTAACCACTCTTGTTATCACTTACAGAACTGTTTAAAATCAAGACCATGTTCAAATTTACCGGGAAGACCAGTTTCAACATTTCAGACTGTCGTCCTCTGAGCTTTAAAAATCTTGTTGTCGTGCGTACTGTTCGTATAACAATAATGCTTTAAAGATCAGAAGATGACAGTCATCACTGTTCAAACCGGTCGTCGGAGATAAATATTCTTCAAAGTAATTGCAGATCGGTCCTTCTTATCTCTAATGGGAAATTTTCAGTCTAGACTTCACGGTTATAATATGGACTTATTTTCCCGTCAGCTACTCGTTTTGTGTTGATTTTGAGACTTCTCTTGTAGCTAACGAAAGAAGATCAATTCTTCAAATCACAAAAGAAGCACATTAGCTGAAATTTCGCTGCAAAAATTAATCATGGCACCGGACTCAAACGTTGGACAATATTCTGAATCAATCTTTCATTCTGCAACGATGTGTGTTCATATTCCTTGTATCCCCATGGTTATTCTGAGTTTTACTACCCATACTTTCCTACACTGGAACAAACCACTATTTCCCCATCCTGTGTCTAATTCACGATATAATCATACAAACTGTCAACCAGATATATATACGATCGTGTTCTGCACGGAAGATGGCATTCCATTAACTGACAACCATGCCAACTATGACGTCAGGGCACCTATGAAACAACGCAGTGTTTGCCGCGTAGCCCCAAATCGACAATCGCTGTGCACACAGTCACAGACAGTGCAGTATGGCACAGATAAGATGCCTACCAGACTCTCTGCCGTGGAGGGCCAGAGAAAAGAAGCAAAAAGGTCAATAGCAGCTGTTGTGGGCCGATGGCTTACTGTGAATAGTTCTGTTGTTTCTCGGATGTGGCAGCAGTGTATCCCGAAGACAGGGCAAAGCCAGCAACATGTGATTTCAGGTGAGAGGATAGTTATTTGGCTCTAAGGGCACGACAGTACCGCCTTAGTACTGCACCGCATCTGACATGTGAGCTTGCAGCATCACTGGACGTGTCGTATCGATGCAAACGTTGTGCAGAAGGCTTTGGCAGAGTGGCCATTATTGTCGGAGACATTCTGTATGTCTACCTCTGATGCGTCTTCACAGAAGGGAAAGTCTAGAGTGGACGGTCGAACAGTGGGTCAATGTTGTTTTCACAGAGGGATCTCGATTTTGTCTGGAGAGCGATTCTCGATGGATTCGCATCTGGAGGAAACATGGAACACGATTTCGGGACCCAAACATTGTGGTAAGAGACCGACATCGAGCAGGAGCCATAAAGATGTGGACAGGGATGATGTTTACCTCTCAAACCCCTCTTCACGAAACTGTATGGGTGAATAGGCAAGATTAACTGCTGTCAGGTATCGCGACGATATCATGGGATCTCTTTGCAGTTGTTGCGAGTTGCTGTGGGCCCAGACTTCGTATTGATGGAAGATAATGGTTGACCTCATAGAGCACGAGTGGCTGATGGTTTCTTAGAAACAGAAGATATTGCACGCATGGTGTGGCCTGCTCGCTCTCACGCTTTCAGTTTCATAGAGCATGTTGGGATGCACTACGGAGACGGCTTGCACCACGTCAGCATTTAGCAACCAGTTTCCAATAGTGCAAGCAGCTCTGCAGGAAGAATGGGCGTTACTGCCTCTGTTTGAGACCGATGACATAATTCATAGCATGCCCCGTCGAGGTCAGGCCTGTATTGCTTCCAGAAGTGGTCACACCACATACTGGAGACGTTAACCAGTTGCCGGAATGTGTGTTCGATCCGTTATGTTGAAAAAACGAAGAACATTTTTGTCTACCGCTATACATGTTGCAGTTGCTTACGTTCTGTATTCTTTACGTTATTCCTATTTTACTGTCTCTTATTTATAATGATTCGGGGCAAAATAAAAACAACCTTGCAAAATTTCGGTTTCTTTACTTTAATTCTGGACACAAGTGTATTATCACTCTAAGCAAGCAGTAATTTTTCGAAATCGGTATCAGCCATTTAGTTTGCCCATCTTTGGCTGTCTCGGGTGATACCGCCGTAAACCGAGTCACTGATTTAACAAATTTAACTATTTCAACATAAATTATGTGATTGCGAACCGATATTGTACTCATTAAGTGAGATAAACAACAAACTGGTCCAGTTTTCATAACCAAACCAACACATAGTGCGAAACAATGAAGTTCCAATTTTAAAAAGTATGAAGCAGCAGAACTTCAGACATTTAGCGTTGGGGACGTCATTACAGAAGTGGACAGAAGTGTGAGCTTCGAAACGAAGACGACGAGTAGAGAAAGAAATGTGTTTTTTCTAGTGCGCTAAATCACTAAAGAGTTTTGCACAGCACCTGGATGTTTTAGTAGGCTTTTACAGAACGTTTTGGAATTCTGTCAGCTCTATATTTTCGTCCCTTCATTCTCGGAAGGAAACCCAAAAATCATTTAAGCACTTGTCAGACATTGCTTTGTTACAATTAATGAAGTCGTATGACTGTATTATAACAGAAGGAGCCAGTTTTACACCTAGCGCCTAAGATACTCTTCATTCCTGAAAGTATTTCCGATCACATTATCCCAACAGCTGGTAGGCCCCAGTTATTATGAAATTATGAGATATTATGGAGTATTCTCAGAAACGATTTAGTAGAACTACTTATCCTGATAAGAACACTCTCTCTTACTTGGCGCATTTTCTCTCTTATAGTCAGACTAATCTGATGTTTAATTTGTCTAAATCAAAGACAGTGTCGTTACTGTAAACCGTTTTATTTATTTGTTTATTTTTGTCGAAATCTTTCCAGTCGGAAGGTGTCAGTCGACTCTAGCGTTTAACTCATCAGAACATAGAAAAAAAAGTGAGAAGCATGAAGTTGTACAACCTGAATGCGAGCCCTAAAGTAGTGTGTTATTTATATCTCCGCTGTCTCGAAGCATCCGGGTACATCTAATAGTATTACGGATATCTGCATAAAGACTCTGCCAGGAAGTTTCATATCAGCGCACACTCCGCTGCAGAGTGAAAATTCCATTCTGGAGACTCAGTACATCGTTTACAGATTAAGCATTGACAGGAGAAAAGTGACTATGATATATCTTGCACTAACCCCTTTGCAAATTTCCTGAAACTCTTCCGAGTTATTTTTCTATAACTGATTGGGAAAGTAAAAATATAGTACTAAACTTTTCCAACTCTGTGAAGAAGTGGGATCACGTATTTCAGTTTTGGAAATTAGATTACGATGTCACTAACCATTGTGCGCAAAGCTCTAGTCTCCCATCGTTTCGAGTGTTAAATATTACGATGAAGTTTAAAAGGTCATAGGATACAAGGTAACATCGCGTCGGATCTCCTTTCCGCATAGTGCAGCAACTCGACCTGGGCAGAGACTCGACAAGCCGTTAGAGGTTCCCTGTAGAAATATTGAACCATGCTGCCTCTATAGCCGTTCATAAAAGCGAAAGCGTTGCCGGCGCAGGACTTTGTGTACGACCAGACCTCTCTATTATGTCCCTTAAATGTTCGATGCGACTCACATCGGGCGATCAGGATCGCCAAATGATTCACTCGAACTGTCCAGAAAGTTCTCCAGACCAATCACGAACATAACCACTTTCAGTCAATGATCGGTTCGGTAGCATCAGAGGACCCAGTCCATCCCACGTAAACACCCCACCCATCATGGAGCCACTGCCATCTTGCACAGCGCTTGTTGACAACTTAGGTCCATGGTTTCATGGGGGTCTGCCCCATATTCTAAATCTACCATCAGCTCTTGCAAACTGAAAGCGGGACTCATCTGACCATGTCACGCTTCTCCAGTCCTCAAGGGTCCAACGGATATGGTCACGAAACGAGGAGAGGTTCTGCGGGCTATGTCCTACTGTTAGCAAAGACACTAGTGTCGGTCGTTCGCCGCCGTAGTCCATTAACGCCAATTTCGACGCATTATCCTAACGGATACTTTCGTCGTATGTCCCACATTGATTTCTGCTGTTATTTCACGCAGTGGTTGCAAGTCTGTTAGCACTGACAACTTGACGCAAACGCCGCTGCTCTCGGTAGTTAAGTGAAGGCCGTCTGCAACTGCGTTGCCCCTGGTGACAGGTAAATGCCTGCAATTCTTGGCTCACTCTTAACCTGTGGATCTCGGAATATGAAATACGCTAACGATTTCCGAAATGGAATGTTCCATGCGTCTAGGTCCAGGTCCCATTTCGCGTTGAAAGTCTGATAGTTTCCGTAGTGCGACCATAATCACGTCGGAAACCTTTTCGCATGTATCACCAAATGACAAGGTCCGCCATTGCACTGTCCTTCTGTACCTCGTGTACGCGATAGTACAGCTTCGCGACACCATGACTTTTGTCAACTCCCTGTAAACAGCTGTATAACTTGCTGCTCAGTAAATATTGACATTAAATGATAAATGTTTTCAACCGTTAAATTTTAAATTCTACGGCCAAGTAGTGCCAGTTTTTCGATAAGTTTGCCGCCTGGGCCCACTCACGGACCACTAGTAAACGGGCTTGTATTTATTTATCAATGGCTATAATATACTTCGTTTGAACTTCCAAAAATCGCCGTTATGAACTTCCAGATTGTTGACAGAATTGGGAACATGTTAAAAAATTGGTGGCGAGAAGATGGAGAAGGCGACTAAACGCTACTGGATACAACTGGTTCGACATTACACTTTCACTCCCTGAGGTAATGCTTTCAGATATCCTAAGTAATACTTTCCAGGTGAGAGCATGTTATTTGGAACAGATAATAAACTAGTGATCGTATCGCTGAGAGCAAAACACTGCTATTGAAACTGAACACTAGACGACGTATCTTGTATGTCGGTGGGAAGATAGCAGTCACGCCGCGCAGCAGTTCGCAGTACACTGTGCAACCGTTCTGAGAAATGAAACCATGCGCACCCCACGCTACTAGAGCGGCAAGCTCAAAACTCGTTTATTGCATTCGTAAGCGTCCTACTTCGTTTGAGCGGCAGTTTTTTTTAATCACTCTTATGACTGGTTTGATGTGGCCCACTGCGGATTCCTATCCTGTGCCAGCCTCTTCACCTCAGAGCATCACTTGCAACCTACGTCCTCAGTTATTTGCTGGATGTATTACAAACTCTGTCTTCCTCTATAGTTTTTATTCTTTACTACTCCCATGGAAGTAGTGTCCTACAATCCTGTCCCTTCCTTTTGTCAGTGATTTTCATTTTTTCCTTACCTCGTCGATTCTGTACAGAATCTTCTCATTTCTTACTTTGTCGGTCGACCTAATGTTCAGTATTCTTCTGTAGCACCACATTTCAAATGTTTCGATTTTCTTCCGTTCCTGCTTGCCCATAGTGCATGTTTCATTACCATACAAGTCTGCTTCAAGCGTACATACTCAGACATTTCTTCAATTTAAGGTCTATATTTGATACCAGTAGACTTAACTCGGTCACGAATTCCCTTCTTCCAGTGCTAGCCATGTCCTCCATGCTCCATCCATCATGGGTCATTTTTCTGCGTGGGTAGTAGAATTCCTTAACTTCACCTAACCTACCGGAAAAGAACTAGTACATTTAGAGGTTTCGCTCAAGAGTGCATATAGGGTACATGAAATAATTATATTCGCAGATCAGTACCAGGTATCTAGCCATGCTGAAACATCCATATTACAATGTGTTGGAGGCCCCATGGATGGCAATGCAGGCGCTGATTCTGGCGTCCCGCGATCGTACAGATGGCGAATACTGACCTGGGATGCATTGTTCCACGCCTGGTCGACCTGTTCACGTAGTTCTGTAAGAGTCGTTGGCTGAGTAGTCGCACGAGTCATTTCTCGTCCCATCATAGTCCACACGTGCTATATTGGAGACAAGTCTGGAGTTCATGCTGGCCAGGGAAGTTGTTCCACTTTTTACAGAGTACATTGAGTTTCACAGATAGTGTTTGGGTGAACTTTATGCTACTGAAACAACATATCGCCTTTCTGTTGTATGAACGGCAAAAGAATGGGTCTAACAGCATTCTGCACGTGCCGAACTCTGGTTAGCTTGCCCTCCAGACACACTAAAAGTGAACACTATAAGGCCAGAAGAGAGGCCAGTGTGTCTTGCACGAATGCACGATACGAAACAGCTAGCCCAAACTACCATCACTTGCGTGCAAGCAGAATCTGCGTTCATTGTTGAAGACCATCTCCGAAGCGACCCTCTGATGGCACCAATCGAAACGTGAACGCCGATGCTGTGGCGTGACTAAGACGTGTGCGTAGCTGTGGTCCCACTGTTACTAACCGGTTCGCAACAGTTTGTGTTGACACGTCTGGGCTCACAAGCCCTCTCATATACGCTGCGATATGCCACTGCTGCCCTTACGGAACGGCGATTCTGGCAGGCGTCTGTGTTGGGTGGTCATCCAGAGAATTTTCACGTGACCACTGATACCAACATCGTCGCACAACTGACGCAGTGCATCCAATTTGTGTGGCAATTCTCTGAAACGACCTTTCCGCCACTCGGAAGGCCACAATCCCTTTCAAACTCTATCAGTTGGCTGTACGATGCACGAGTCCGTTTCTGTGGCGTGGCTAACTGCTCGCTCTTCATACGTTTGCTCCACACTGAGCGTTCTGGCTACGAGCTTTCACTATGAAAAAGTTCACACAGATGGCGCTCTGGCAGCTACGCCACTACACGGTCTGATAGTGGACGACTTTGAAATCATTATCAATACACCAATTTTCCCTAGGTGGCATATGCCGTCATGGGATCAATATCGGCGTAGAGACTGAACAGTTGGGGCGACAGACACACTTTTTTTATCCGAGCACTACATCACTTTCTAGAAAAATAAAATTAGTCCTATTTATGAGAGCATTAGTGGACTGAAAAAACATGGTAGATGGGCTTCTTGTATGTAGAGCAGATGTGGAAAATTCTGGAGTGATGTTCTGTGCATCTCTGACAAACCATGTAACCCTGGAATAGAGTCAACTTGGAAAAAGGAGTTGCAACATATTTAGCAGTTGGACAGTTCCTAGCGGACACCAAACCTTGTCAGTATCCAATACTATAGTGACGCATAAAATACTGTAAGAGTTTGTGAACAGTGTCAACAGCCAGGTATAGCTCCCTCCGCTGCTGATCTAACGCTTTTGGTAATTAGAATTCCAGAGCAAGACCTAAGCACAATCTTCCCACGTGCAGCCCGGCCGGATGTGGAACTTCAGTCTATAAATGTATGTCAATATGTACCTCCAATATGTATGCGCCTGAGTACTGGTTTTTTTGTACCTATCGAATACACAAATCTAGTTCTCGTATAATGTTGTCATGTTCTGTCTAGATTGTACCTGCAGATCTGCACAAATATTCAATTCTCCAACCTCAGTTTTTGAAACAATTCTTACAGGACATCCAAAAGAACATTTTATTGTTAATTTAGATACATTACCATTAATATGAATTGAATTGGGAATATCTCAAATGTGAACCAACGGCGATTTATCACTTCTTATTGAGTTATAGGATTCTTATAGAACCCTATCTCTGTGTATCTTGTGTTAAATTTTCGTCTTGTTTACTCGCATCAGTATAGTACGTATGTGAAAATTTGTTTCATGTCGGAATCTGTCCTTTGTTAAGCCCATATAACTGCGTACAAGGATACGACTTAAACCAATTTATGCTCTGAACTGCTGAACTGCCAAAAACAAGTTGTAGTGTAACATTTTCTAAGTTGAGATAGTTGATTGGCACCTTCCGAAAGCCAAAAACCTTTTTAAAAAAGTTGGACTCAAAGTCAGAAATTCTGACATGCACTACTCTGAGATGAAGACATTGGCACAAGAGAGAAATTCGTGGCGGGCCGCAAAAACCAGTCAGAAAACTGATGACTCAAAAAATAAAAGAAGTATGAGAAACACATGACGTTCTGTACAACAATCCAACAATTTATGTAGCGCGCACACGCACACACACACACACACACACACACACACACACACACACACACACAGAGAGGAGTCAGTAAACAGGGTAGAATGCTGCAAATTGTTGGCTGTGTATGTCGACGTTAAGTTGATTTGGAAGAAGGATATTACTGAGCTACTCAAACAATTAGGATCACCTGCTTTAGTTTCTGTATAACTGCTAGCGTTGGAAGCAACCGCCTAACATATTTTGTATATTTTGATTCAATAATGTCATGGCTGCTTTTATATTCACTAATCGAATTCGTTATAAGTAATCCACCACAATTTGAGAAGAAAAGTGATTCCCATAACTACAAAACTTGACCAAAAAATGACTGTTACCTGTTATTCAAGTTGACAGAGGCTCAGAAAGTAGTGCAACATGCATCAACAAAAATCTTTGAGCAATTTTCCGATAACGTATCAGGTAGTGATGTAATAAATCTGAACTTAAATCTTTTCTTCTGGACACCTATTCTATAAAAGAATTTAGGTTTTAAAACTGCAAGCCTGCTTAAAAACTTGTTTTCAAGTGTAGCTGCATGAGTCAGATCGAAAAATAATATCTGCATCGATGTTAAAATTAAACATGTATTTTTATCCTGTAAACAGTTCCCTATCATTTCAATAAAATTCGTTCAAATGATCCACGTTACATGTATCTAATTAAAAAATCCTTTAAATTTGTTGTGATCTTCAATCCAAAGAGTGGTTTGATGCATCTCACCTCGCTATTCTACCCTGAATGACTACTGCGCCCTGTATCCTTTTGAATCCGTTTACTGTTTTCCTCTAATAGTCTCCCTCTACAGTTTTTAACCCCCACACTTGCCTACAATTGGTGACCCCTTGATGTCTCAGAATGTGTCATATCAATCGATCCCTTCTTTTGAAGAAATTGTGCGACAAATTTCTTTTCTTCCAAATTCTATCCAGTACCGCTTTATTGGTTACATTATCTACCCACCTAATTTTCAGCATTAATCAGTAGCACCACAATTTAAAACCTTCTATTCTCTTTTTGTCTGAACTGTTTATCGTTCAAGTTTCACTTCCATACACGATTCCACTCTACATACCTTAAGGGAAGAGTTCCTAACACTGAAGTATAAATTCGATGTTAACAAATTTCTCTTTTTCAGAAACGCTTTTCTTGAAATTGCCGGACTATGTTTTATATCTTCCCTGCTTCAACCATCATTAATTATTTTACTGCCATATAACAAAACTCAAACCACTCAATGTCTCGTTTCCTAATCCAATTCCTAATCGCCTAATTTAATGCGAGTACATTCCGTTATCCTTGTTCTGTTTTTCTTAATGCACATCTTATATCCGCATTTCAAGACACTGTCCATTCCGTTCTTCTGTATTTCCAAGTTCTTGCTGTCGCTGACAGAATTACATCGGTGGTAAATCTCCCAGAACTTTAATTACTACTACAAATTTTTCTTTTGTTTTCTCTACTGCTTGTTCAATGCACAGATTGAATGGTATCAGGGATAGGCAACAAAACCCTGCCTCACTCCTATAATAACTGCTGCTTCCTTTCAAGCACCTCGACTCCTGTAATTGCCGTCTGGTCCTGTACAAGCTGTTAATAGCCTTTCGTTCCCTGTATTTTATCTCTGCTGCCTTCAGAATTTTAAAGAATCTATTCTAGTCGACTTTGTCAAAAGCTACAGTATAAACGCGGGTTTGCCGTTCCTTAGCCTAAGTTTTAAGATAAGCCGTAGGCCAGTACTGCATCCCGTGTTCCCACATGAACTTTCACTGATCTTCGCCGAGGTGTGCTCCTACCGGTTTCTCCATTCTTCTGTTAATAATTCGTGTCACTGTATTGCAAGCATGACTTGTTAAACTGAACGTTTGGTAATATTCACACGTGGTAGCACCTGCTTCGTCTGGAATTGGAATTATTATATTCTTCTTGAACTCCGAAGGTATTCATCATGTACGTAAAACTTTTGATTCGAAAGAACAGCTATAATGAAAATATTTTCATTTTTGTTGTTGAACCAGCTGACAGCACATCATTGCGCGTTTCCTTAAACTTAGTCAATGAAACCAGAAAATACGACAGACGTAACCGCACTTTCTGTGCTGTTTTTCCGTAAGTGCCCTACGATGTTTACGGACGAACTCAAGGTGATGCTAGCAAATAAAAAAGCAATTGCCTGAGCACAAACAGAAGAGATACAGGGATGCAAAATTGTAAGTGCGTAGTCACAGGCGAAAGCGGCACTAAATTAGAATTCATCAAGTGACACCTCGTCTGTTGTGATACCAACTTTTAGAGGAGTGACAGAAGGATGCTTTTACGTCGAAACTTTTTCTCAGGAGCCTCTTCCGTGAACTAAGTAGTTAAAAAGAGGACGGAGGTGATTCCGGGTGTCGTTAACATCCATTAAGATACGATTCCCATCGTGCTAACGACAGTTATTTCCGTTATGCGACACAATTTTGTAGAAACTTGGTACGTATATGTTTCGTGGCGCTCTGTATCTACACGCTGGCTTTCGGGGGTAGTGGAGATTCAATTTATTTTCGTCCATCATGATCTGAGTTCCATGTGGTTTCCTGAGACCATCAAAGGAGAGTGATTTAACGGTTTCTTTAAAATGGACAGTACCAGTTTCCTTCCCGGTCCGTGTTCTCCCTCTCATGACTCGGTAGTCGACGGGACGTTAAACACTAAATCTTCCTTCGCAATTGGAACTCAAAGCACCGATGAAATACCCAGAAACTTACTTGATAGTGAGCCTTCGGGGAAAGTTTGTCTGGGTTCCGGAGAAATCTAGGAACCTCGGGAGAATATTGACCCTACGATTTTTCTTGAAAGACTGACATAAGGAAAACCTACGTTTATAGTATTTATAGATTTAGGGCTGCTTTTCACAACGCTGACTGGAATGCCCTGTGAAATTCTGAAGGTAGCAGGGACAAAGTTCATGGAGCGAAAGGTTAATGACAAGTTGCACAGAAACCAGACTACTCTTTTAGGAGTTGGTAATTAACCAGGGAGTGAAACAAGGCTGCAGCCTACTCCCCATTTTATTCAATGTGTGCACTGAGCAAACAGTAAAGAAAACCAGGAGAAATTTGGGAAGAGAATTAAAATTCAGAGAAAAATTTAGAACGTTGAGGAATGTTGACAGTATACTCGTAGTAATTCTTACAAAGAGTGTAGAGGTTTCTGAAGAGCAGCTGAGCGAACAGGAGAACCGAAAGAGGTACTCAAAGTACCCTCCGCCACACACCGTCAGGTGGCTTGCGGATTATGGATGTAGTTTTAGATGCAGATATTGTCTTGAGGGTTAACATGAGAGTAAACAACGATATATGGAGGTTAGTGAAATGTAATCGAATTAAATTGGGCGATGCCTGGGAGATTAGATTAAAAATGACACACTACATATAGTGGACGAGTTTTGCTGTTTGGGAGGCAAAATAACTCAATGTGGTTGAAGTAGGGAAGATATAAAATGCACACTGACAATATCAAGAAAATAGTTCCGAAAGAAGGGGAGTTTGTGAACGTTGTGTCTCTAACCAGTCTTAGGAATGAAGACAGGAATAATGAGCAAAATATTATACGCGATATGAGAACGTAGGGCAGTCCCACCACAGACAGACCTCGTGACAAGAGTCTTCTAACGGTTCCTCTTTTATAATAAATTCTCCATCGATCTGAAGCTCATGTCTTACATGAAAGAGGGTACAAAATGTGTATTGCTATGTTTTGAGCTAGATATTACGCCAGTTGGCAGACTACAATCTCCGAGAAGCAGGATGTCGAACTCAAGAGCAGAAGAATGAATTTCTTTTACGCTGCACTACACAAGAAAATGAAATTTCGAATTTACATCTGCTATTAGTCTGAGTTACGTATACGGAAATGAATAGCTTGAAAGCGGCACTGCCCAATAGCAGTCACTGAAGTAGGCGCATACATACCTAAATTGCTCGATATTTAGCAATGAATGTTGAGCCTTGCATTAAGAGATAAGATAAAGAATGGGAATTCAGAATTTCAAAATTAGTACGGAAAATAAAGAACTTAGATGGTAATACATTTTGGAAAAACTAATGAAGTGTAAGGGAAGCTGCAAGAATAGATGCAGAAGAGAAGCGAAATTAAATACTCTACTCTGCCCCAGCACCCCTCTCCCTCACCGCCAACCCTCCCAATGTCGTTAGTGCATGTGGGATTCTAAAACCTTTTTTCAAAAGTCATCTGTTTAGAATGTCTTGTGCTTCCATTTTTGAACTATTTCAGATAATTTCTGATTTCTCATAATCATTTAGCACAGAAATATTTTTTTGGTGTTTAGGAAATTTCCTCCCACTGCTCGTTTTTAATCATCCAAACTAGATAACTGTAAACTTCACTTCTGCCTTTGCTCTCAGATGATCAGTTTTCTTACAGGGCCATTACTTCTCGTACGTTATTCACACTTCCGTTTTATATGCGTAGCTAATTATCTTTCTTGACGGAGATCTGATGTCTCATGTGTATCGAGGACATATTTGCGAAAGAATCACATAAAGCCAGACTGCTGGTGGAGAGTGAGTGCCGAGTCATCCAGAGACGAAGAAACATTACCTGGGAAGCAAATTGAGGTCGACAGTGTTGCCAGTTTGTGCCGTCTTAAGACCCTGCATCGCTCGGTTTGAAATAAAGCCAAAATCCCATGAACTACAAAAAGACATGACAAAATAGCGCTGTTCTTTCAGGATAATGAATAAATTAATGAAACACTAACAATAGGAGAAGTCAGGGCAGCTCGTGATACTTGACATTTAATCATTTTGTACTAAAAAAAAAATCACATTGTAGTACAACCTAATATGTCTTCCTTGAAAAATCACTTAAAACTGTATGTTATTATCTTTTACATTTTTTTCAAAGGAAATCTTGTATATTTCCTGCTCTGGGGCACCCATTGAGAGAATGGGATAATGTAATTTTTCGTGAAATTATTGCACAAACATTGTAATTATGAGGAATATCATCTAAAAACTAATACAAAACAATAATTTAGGCTAGGAAATGTGGGATCTCCAAAAAAATAGTTAAAAATAAGAAAATACTTCAGCATCATTACGAAAAATAATTATGGTACATGCTTAATACCAAGTTACTGTTACTTTATTGAATCCCATCGTTCGTGCACCAAGATGTATTTTCTGGCTTGTGAATAAAAAACGTAGGATAGTGTTATCCCATAATCCAGTCCTGTCCAGCTAGGCAAGTTTCTTTGTCAAATCTGTGTGGTAAGCCATTTATTTCTGTCAGCTGATAGGCTAACGATCTGACAGTGAGAAGTTTCATCGTTGGACTAAAAATTTCTGTCACAATTGACTTCAGGTATGCTGCCAGCTCGTGTTTTTGTTCTGCAGTGAACACACTTTTAAATTTCTCATCTGATCTAAAACTCTGTAGTTCGGATTAATTCTTAGCTTTACGAATGTTTCTCTCCAACGTTGATTTTGGTACATTAAATTCGTTCGATGCTTTTAAAACTACCATTTTGGAAGATAAAGTACCAGAAACTGCTATTTCTATTGAAGTGATATCCAAGTACTGTTTCTCAGTCTTTTTAACATAAGTTCATGCCATCTGGGAAAGCAAGAGGGAAAAAAAGAAATATACAGATTTAAATCTACTTGCATCAAAAAATGAACTGGTATGACGGGACAAAATCCCATTTTTCCCTGTCCCGTTCCGCCCAAAGAGCGCTTCTGAGGTTAACAACGATTGTGGAACATAATAATTGACGGATTCAAACGTATTATGTAACTAACGTACAGCGAATGGCATTGTAGGGCGTACAGTTAAGAATGAACGGCTTACCTTGCATTTAAATTTATCAAAAGCTATAGAATCACAAGTGGAAACGTGAAGCATAACCGTTCACTTACAAGTCGCTCTCTAAATCGAGTCAAAATGGTTATCACTATCACACAGTCCCTTCCGTTCAGAGACTTAATTACGCGTCACTACAATAGGTTTCAACCTTTTCCAGTCTAGAAAACAGTACAGTGCCGTTGTGCTCCGTTGTCTCGTTCTGCCCAGAGTTCCCCTACTACTACAAACACGCGTGTATCACTTGTGTTACCTTGTTAGAAACGAAATATTTTTCACACAGTTATAAGCATCAGTATGAACCAAATGGTCTGACACTGTCCTATCGCAAATTATTACGGAATAACTCAAATATGTGAAACAAGAAAACAGTGTGGTCTTACAGTTAGCTACGATATAATTATTCCATAACTACACTTTGTCACTGGATTATTTTAAAATCTTCGCAAAAATGATCTGAAGAAGTGAACAGAATATGAGTGTATTAAGCAGAGAGATTTCCTCCTAAGACTTATTTCATCGCGTTTCATAACGTTGCTTCACTTGCAAACGCAGTAAACTGTCGAAGTTCGCGCATTCCTTAGGGATGCCATTACATGTTTCTCCGCCCACATGGCTGTGTAGATCATAACATGCGGTAAGCATAATACTTTTTATTGGGATGTGGCTTGCTAATTCCCGAACTGGCGAAAATACCTACTAATAATGAAATAAAGTATTTCAAGATAAAAACAATAGTCTACCCAGAAAAAATATTTATTTAGGGAGATTCTGTCTTCAAACTGGTATGTTTCAGAAAACCAGGTCAATCTTCACGAAATTCGCGTTCCATAGTGTTTAACAGGTGCTGAAGTACGTGCGTGGTGTATCATAAAATCTTCATACCAAAACAGACACCACTTTCACGTAAAGTACGGTTTCGAAAAGTACTTCTTAAATGTGGTATCTTCTGTCTTTGAATACCGTTGACGATTTAATCCTGCCAATGTGTTTAAGAAGAATACAATTCCTTGAACTTTTTAAAAAATTCTTCAGTCTCTTCAATTGCTGGATTGCCTGTAGAGAAAGACGAGAAATTAGTGTTGTCTTGATAACACCTCGCAGCTGCCGTAATCTTATCATGGCATGTCCAGAATCGGGTCCAACACACGCACTCCCTGTTACCGGACAACGTCAAACGGAAAGTTCCTTGTGCGACACGACAGTCAGACTGGACCCTAACAAGCAACACTGACGTATCCTCGGAATATAGACTACTGGCCATTAAAATTGCTACACCAAGAAGAAATGCAGATGATAAACGGGTATTCATTGGACAAATATATTACACTATAACTGACATGTGATTACATTTTCAAGCAATTTGGGTGCATAGATCCTGAAAAATATACGCCTGGGCATTGAGTCAAACAGAGCTTGGATGGCGTGTACAGGTACAGCTACCTATGCAGCTTCAACACGATACCACAGTTCATCAATAGTAGTAACTGGCGTATTGTGACGAGCCAGTTGCTCGGCCACCATTGACCAGACGTTTTCAATTGGTGAGAGATTTGGAGAATGTGCTGGCCAGGGCAGCAGTCGAACATTTTCTGTATCCAGTAAGGCCCGTACAGAAGCGCAACATGCGGTCGTGCATTATCCTGCTGAAATGTAGGGTTTCGCAGGGATAGAATGACGGGTAGAGCCACTGGTCGTAACACATTTCAAATGTAACGACAACTGTTCAAAGTGCCGTCAATGCGAATAAGAGGTGACCGAGATGTGTAACCAATGGTACCCCATACCATCACGCCGGGTGATACGCCAGTATGGCGATGACGAATACACGCTCCAACGTGCGTTCACCGCGATGTTGCCTAACACTGATGCGACCATCATGATGCTGTAAACAGAACCTGGATTCATCCGAAAAAATGACGTTTTGCCATTCGTGCACCCAGGTTCGTCGTTGAGTACACCATAGCAGGCGCTCCTGTCTGTGATACAGCGTCAAGGGTAACCGCAGCCATGGTCTCCGAGCTGATAGTCCATGGTGCTGCAAACGTCGTCGAACTGTTCGTGCAGATGGTTGTCGTCTTGCAAACGTCCCCATCTGTTGACTCAGGGAACGAGACTTAGCTGCACGATTCGTTACAGCCATGCGGATAAGATGCCTGTCATCTCGACTGCTAGTGATACGTGGCCGTTGGGATCCAGCACAGCTTCCGTATTACCCTCCTGAACCCACCGCTACCATATTCTGCTAAGTCATTGGATCTCGACAACGCGAGCAGCAGCGTCGCGATACGATAAACCACAATCGGGGTAGGCTACAATCCGACCTTTATCAAAGTCGGAAACGTGAAGGTACGCATTTCTCCTCCTTAAACGAGGCATCACAACAACGTTTTACCAGGCAACGCCGGTCAACTGCTGTTTGTGTATGAGAAATCGGTTGGAAACTTTCCTCACGTCAGCACGTTGTAGGAGTCGCCACCGGCGCCAACCTTGTGTGAATGCTCTGAAAAGCTAATCATTTGCTTATCACAGCATCTTCTTCCTGTCGGTTAAATTTCGCGTCTTTAGCAAGTCATCTTCGTGGTGTTGCAATTTTATTGGCCAGTAGTGTATGTTCGTTGAAATATTACGGAGTCAACACAACGCAATGAAACTGCAGTGGAAGATTATTTCACATTAATGTAAACAGCTGAATACCACCTTTCGCAGTGCGAGACGTGCAGGAAGGGAGTCAATGATGTCCTGGAAGATACGGACAGGGATGTGGAGCCATGTCGACTCCAGTGCCGCGGCCAGCTGCTCTGCGTTTCTCGGTTGAGGATCCATGGAGCGAAGGTAGTTCCAATGAGTCTCGATTTGGTTTAAATCCGTGGAGTTTGGTGGCCAGGGGAGTACGATACACCCAACCTGTTGCTCTTCGAACCACGCACCTAATCTGCAAGCCATGTGACACATTGCGTTATACTGCTGGTAGATATCGTCGCGCCCAGGAAAAGAAAACTGCATGGAGGGTGGACATGATCCCAAGGATAGATGCATACTTGGGTTGAACCACTGTATCTTCCAGTAAACGCCACGAAAACATTCCCCAGATCACAACATTCCCTCCTCCGACCCAGACCCTACCGACGATTGAAGCAGGGTAGTACACGCCAACGGTTATCTGCTGGATGCAGCGTAAAACGTGGTTCATCTGAAAATGTCACCTGTCGCAACTCAGTGGACGTCCGGTTGCGGCACTGGCGTGCAAATCCCAGCCTTCGTCGCTGATGAACAGCAGCCAGCATGGGTGCGTAAACCAGGCACCTGCTGCGGAGGCCCATACGCAGTAATGTTCGCTGAACGCTCGTTGAGAAGACGCTGGTGGTAGCCCCTTGCCCCATTTGGCCGATCAGTTGCTCATCAGTTGTACGACTGACATAAAAGTTTTCTGGGTTTGGTACCGCGTCATAATGTAAAAACTACTGCTGCTGGAGAAAAACCAACGTTTCGGCCACGACTGCAGCGGCCTTTTCCTGGGTCTTTTATGTCGACTGACTTAGGTTAGTTAGGTTTAAGTAGTTCTAAGTTCTAGGGGACTGATGACCTCGGAAGTTAAGTCCCATAGTGCTCAGAGCCATTTGAACCAACCATTTGCGAGAGACCATCCCTACAATCACATCGAGTCATTCAGAAAAGAAAGAAGGAAGAAAGGATTTTTCTTCAACTGAAGGTCAACTAATGATCATTATAGACGATTAGGGTTCAGCGTTACGTTGACGGTGAGGTCATTAGAGATGGAGCTCGAGGTTGGAAGGGGAAGCAAAAAAGGCCATATTCTTTCTAGTGGTATCGGCCCGGCATTTGCCTTAAACGATTGAAGGAAATTATTTTAAGGCGGCGATGACTCATAGCTCTTGACTGCACTTCAGAATTTATTTCACAATGAATTTGCATAATGCAGTCATGAGTTTAAACGTTTAAGGAAATCACGGAAAATCTACGCCTGGATGGCCCTTCAGCGATTCGAGCCGCCGTCCGGCCCTGTGTCAGGGCAGTCGTGACTGCGCCATCTTGCTCCATCAGGCGATTTAGGGAAACCATGAAAACTGTAAATATGGATGGCCTGATGTGGACATGGACCCCGCTACACCCGAGTTTGTAACTTGACTTACACTCGTTACGTAACGGAACGTCCCCTTCACATCAAAATATTTCACAAACAGCGATATTCTCAGCAACTGTCAACGCATCGGAATGTCTTAGTCAAGAATTATCTGGATAAAATCTATAACTTAGAGGCCGGTTTCGGCTGGTGACAAGTTAACCTCTTCTCGTCACGTTTCCCCATGTTACAGTTGCAGATTTTGTTCTCCTGTGTCTTCTGAAATTTTATTTTCTTGTAATTTTAATTGATTCAACTGTGGTCCTTGGTGAAATGTGAGATAGCTGAAAAGTGATGCCTCAGAAATTTTCCATGTGAAAACTATCGAAGCTTTTTAAATAAAACAAACGTTACTATCATTATATAGCTTTAGTCTTTACGTGTATGTATTTATTCCTCAACGTAGCCACCCTGGCGACGAACAACAGGAGATGAGTTTGATGACACCGTCGGTCGACTGCTGACGGAGCCACAACCTCCTCTCTGCTTGCACCGTTTCATCACTATGAAAGTAAAATCCTGGAAGGTGTTCTTTAAGTTCTGGAAACAGATGAAAGTCGGATGGGCCAAGTCGGGACTGTATGGAGGAAGATCGATGGCAGTGAGTGGAAGACGTCGATTTGTTGGAGATGTCGCAGCACTTGTGTGTGGTCTCGCACTATCGTGCTGAAGGAGATGTGGACGAATTCTTTTGAGTTCGACTCTCCATTACAGCACGCTGTTTCTTAAGCATCGACATAGTTAAGTTGCAGACCGCCATGTTACACGCTACAATACGGCTCCCTTTAGTGGCAGGGCGCTACAAATAGAGAGACATGAAGAATAAAGATGCAGAATGTTAGTAATGCTTGTCTCGTTTAAAAAGCCTTAAGACATTTCACATAAAAAATTCGGATGTATTACTTCTCATCAAGCCCTCGTACATTGCTGCAACTAAATTTTAGCCTTGTTTCACGAACTTCGTTGTTGCTGTACGACCTAGGTTTCGCGTGCAAGCCCATTTTCTAATACACAACTGATCCCAAAGATGGTAAACTAGGAAATATAAACATTTAAACTTCTTAATCCAAAGATTCTTGACTTAAATTACAAAATTTGCTCTATTGGCAATTTACCAGAGTAACTTATCGATTTAAAAATTCATTGTGACAGTATTTACAATAACTTCGACTAAACATATGCTAGAGTAGAGCAATGCACTAGAATGGAAGAACTGAAATGAGTTTGCTCATTCAGTAACAAATGTTGAGGTACAAACCTCTTTCTGAATGTCTCATATTTATAACTGGGTGTGGTTTGGATCGTTTCCCTTTTATTTTGTTGCTTGCTTCGTGTTCATGACATTACGAATTGCATTAGGGCTGTATTGAAATAGAAAAGTTCGTTCGACACAAAAGGGAGCAGATATCTGGAAGCGTAAAACGGTATACCTTTTAAAGTACACGTACAAAACAAAAGCCTGCTGTGCGCATAAACAACATAAACTCATCTACTGGTAAGATTTTCGTCAAAGTGAGAAATCAATGAAGGAACGTATGTATATATTTCGACGCTTTCAGACAAAAAGGAAACAAGCTGCAAGAATAAAAGGAAGGAGTTCTACTTTCTGAATGTTTGTGTCCCGTTTATACATTTGTTAAAATGAATAAACACTAAAGTTCACACAATACTTCTAATCATGCAGTTCCTGGAAGCTATGAATTTCGCTTTGGTTGCAGCGTGTTTCAAACTCTTTGCACCGTATGTATAGAAATACCTTTTGTTACAGACAAAATGTTAGCTGACGCTTCCTGGCGAGGCACGGTGTCCTTCTGTGTTAGTTATGGCCCCAAACGTTTGAGGGCATAGGCACTCCGCTGCGTGCATGTGCAATGTGTGAACATCTGGCCTGGCCAGCGTGAAAGGGACTGGATCCAGTAAAATTCAAGTTCCTGATTCGCTTCTAAAATATCTTTCTCTGCTTAGAGACACTCGCTCCTATGGTTTTGTTATTGAAAATCAGTTCCCCATGTCAGGTAGTATGTAGCACATATGGTTAGTGGACCCTGCTAGGTCGGTGAAAACTCGTCATCCCAGGCGCGGTGAATTACAGCCTAGCATCGCCAGTTAGCGTCAGCGAATGTTCTGTCTCTAACAGAAGTTGATGTCCATGAAGTGATAGGTCACCCCCTACACACTCGGTCCAAGGACTTCGAAAATACCTGCTAGGGGTTCATTAAGGTTTTGACGCTAGAGATGTCCAGAGACGGTGTTCAAACTGATACGTGATGAAAATTGTTTTATCGAAATTTTGATGACCACTTGTGGATTTCTTTTTCTGAGGGGAGATGAAGCGTTTGGTGTATGAGACAGCAATAGACAGTCCAGAAGAGCTGGATGCCCATTTGGCTGAAGCTGCAGCCATGGTTAAAGAAATATTTGCTTGTTTTGAGCGTCCTAGAGAATCATTAAGACGCAGATGCCAGTTGCACATTAATGAAGACAGACGACATTTTCAGCAACATCTCTAAGACAAAATTCATCACGCGGCTGTTTGAATACAACTACTGAGCATACTGAGCAATATTAGCATCAGAACCTTCATGGATCCCTAGCGGGGAGAACAGTGCAATTGTGCCATCCGACACATGAAAAGCAAAGTTATTTTGAAACTTCCTGACAGATTAAAACTGTGTGCCGGACCGAGGCTCGAAAGCTATGAGGAGGGGTCGTAAGTCGTGCTTGGGTAGCTCAGCTGATAAAGCATTGCCCACGAATGGCAAAGGTTCCGAGTTCGAGTCTCGTCCAGGCACACAGTTTTAATCTGCCAGGAAGTTTTATATCAACACACACTCCACTCCAGAATGAAAATTTTATTCTAGTAACGTTATGCTCTCTAAAGTTTTGTACACATATATTGTTTTACACCCTATAGACATACTGCCACTTGCTAGCTCCTTAATCCTGATAACAAATACCGACTTTTGTACGACGGTCTCTCATAACCTCAGTTTCACCACCCCGTACTGGGGAGTGTGGCGTGAGGTGACCTTGACTTTCAATCTAGCGTGAACACACAGCCATGTGACGGTGAGTTAACGTTCAGCGTGGCCCGACCTTTAACCCTCGCGTCACATCGTTCCATTAGTTACGTCCCACAACCAGGCTGCAGCAGTCAATTGTCAAACACCAGGGCTTCGCTTATTTATGACTTCTTGTTTGCAACCGACGTCATACTACGAGTATACTTGCGCAAAAACTACGCAAATAACCAAAATTAGAGAATAAATCATATCGAGAAAACCTAAGAAGCGAATATTTGGTCTTATGCTGTCTCTAGCAGCTGTACGTTGTAAGTGGTGTTCGACGAGAAATTGTTGTTTTAGTTTCTGTACACTTCGACACGTCTCTAATTGATTCCCACGGTCCAAAACCACTCGAAATAACTGTGTCTTTCTTCTACATTCATTACTGCGCAGTTTCGGCAGTGTAGTCATTTTCAGATAATGGTCTGAACTATAAAAAGCAAAGTAGAGAGATTAAAAATAGGAATTATATTGTATAGCCTATTAAATAGACATACGTGGATTACGCTCCAAGCATTCACCAAGTCATAATAATAAAAAGTCATAGAGGATTGGAGTAGTATACAATAAAATTAAACTTCCTTTAATAGGAATATATTACAAATAATTTTAATACACTTCCCACAAAGTGCATCTCTCACAAGGTGTTGCAAATCAATCAAACCATTCTCAGATACGCTGAGAGGTGGTGGTGGTTTTTAATTCAGTCAGATACTTCTAGT
This sequence comes from Schistocerca piceifrons, assembly GCF_021461385.2. NCBI lineage: Eukaryota > Metazoa > Arthropoda > Insecta > Orthoptera > Acrididae > Schistocerca > Schistocerca piceifrons. Next base: position 448,950,432 of record NC_060144.1, on the reverse strand, counting down.
AATACCACTACACGCAAGGTTAATATCTGGTTGTACACAGTGTCTCACGTAAAGGCAAAAGCAGAAGTACTGTATTTGTCCATTTCTTTAAAATTTCAGAATTCCCTGCTCCCTTAAAATTGGCCAATATCGAATCTTGTTGTGATGCATGTGGATTCCAGACCGTAATACGAAGACTCCTAAGTGCATCAAACTCATTAAGCAGGCTGACAGCAAAACCACTTCCGATTAAACCTTTATTGCTAGGCTGGGAGCCTACTTTGCGAAAGTGCAAGAAAGAGGATACAGAAAAGAGTAGTGCCATTAATAGCAGATCTACTTACTCTAGGGGAGAATGTTACAGAATTTCAGTTCAGGCTTCTCAAGAAATCTGTCATAAAACCCCGGCAGCAGCCATGGCAAGTTTATTTATCCCCCCCTCTCTCATGTAATTACCATGACTGAAATTCTGCTTCTATAGCCAACAAATCACGAGAGCTGTTATTGTAGTACCAGACGTGGTTTCTTTCAATCCCTTTCACATGTTGTACGTAAAAAGAATAAATTTTTGGATGCCTAAGGGAATTGTTAGTTGTCTGATATAATGGCCACTATATGGATTAACGAATATTCGCGAATTCCGTCCTGGAATCAGGTTCAATTCCAGCGTGATATTACGAGTGCTTTTTTCCTAATGTACCCAATTTAAACGTTCTTCAGCATTTTTGTTTCTCTCTTCGGACAGACAGATGAAGTGTGCCCCTACTTCGTATAAGCTCGACGTCGTCATTCAGTTCTGATACGGTTCCAAAACATACGACTCGAAACGCAAACGTTTTATAACTAATATCTCCATAGAGAAACTGTAGTTTTAGCAGCATGCAATAAGTAAATAAATAGAAGTTTACCATTTGTTTTGTCTAGAGCTCATCTTAAATATTTTCATTGCCAGATAATGATACGACAGAGTATAGTTTCGCAAAGGGCATAGTTGTTGGCTAGTTGCTAATCTCGAAACGAGGTTGATATTTTGTCAAGGACGGTGTATTCGTTTTTAATGGGAAACTTCTTCGAGCTTTAAAAGATTTATCAAAAGGTGTTGATCTCTGCACTGTTCATGGGTGCTAGTGTAATAGTGTCTCCCCTCAACCGAACCCCTCCAACCCCCCCCCCCCCCCCGTTCAAAAATATTGGTGGTGCTGACAGAAGTACCGTATATAAGAATACAGTATAATACCATCAACGTCAAAGCTAGTCCAACTTTTGTGAAGCGCAAGTCACCGTCGTCACAAAAGTGGAACAATTTTTGACGTAACTGCTTAAAATGGCCTAATGCTGAAATATAGGTAGTGACCTAAAAACCTCATAATGACGAATTAAGGATAGGTCCACCTTTTTGCGAGTACACGAATTATTATTTTGTTTTATCACCTAAACATGTTTCGCCACAGTTGTGGCATCCTCCGTGGATGTTCTATTATTTTCCTTTTATTTTACATAGCGTGTGTCCTGTGGCTGCTAACCAAAATCAGACACAGGTTTAAACTTGGATACCACGTGGTCATTGCAGTATTTTCCTAGTCCTTAGCTGTGGTAAGTTTGTTTTATATAGCACCGAGCGAGGTGGAGCAGTGGTTAGCACACTGTACTCTCATTCGGGAGGACGACACGGGACGTTAAACACTAATCTCCTCCTCCTCCTCCTCCGCCTCCTCCTCCTCCTCCCCTCTTGTTCGTTTCTAAACACCATATACAGGGTCAACATTAATAAAACCGACAAACTGTAGGGACGGATCCCTGACTGGAAATGAGTAAAAAAAAGCCCTATGAACGTGTGTTCGGAAATGCTGCGTCGCCATGGTAGATGGGGCGGACGAATGACAGTTCCTCTCACCACTTGCCGTGTGTACCTTGCGTGTTGTAGGCTGCATGATTGACGAAGCGTACTACAAGCAGCAGAACTGTCCGATATTCGTGTCGGGACCAAGCCGAGATGGTGTTTATGTCTGGCCAAGCAGATGGAAAAGGTCGAAGGGCAGCACGGCTATACCAGGACAAGTATCCTCACAGACAACAACCGCCCCACAGTCTGGAACCGCTCCACCGCTACGGTCGCAGGTTCAAATCCTGCCTCGCGCATGGGTGTGTGTGATGTCCTTAGGTTAGTTAGGTTTAAGTAGTTCTACGTTCTAGGGGATTGATGACCTTAGAAGTTAAATCCCATAGTGCTCAGAGCTATTTGAACCATTTAGACACCAAGCACATCATACCTTTGTGGGTGTTTGTGTGGTCATGGGTCCTTTCAGAAAGATTACCGTGTAGAGAGGCAGCAGAATAGAATATGAGTCATGTGGTGTGAATACATTACCGTTGCAAGTAACTGTGTGAATAGTGAGAGTAGACGAGATACCACACAGACGTCTCACAGAAATGAAAACAACGAAAACGGATGTGATGTTACAACAAAGAAATTCAAGTCAGAACTTCGAAAATGGAACGCAACTTCAAAACCGTAAAAAACACGTGTTTTGACAGAGCACAGAGAAACTGTGTGGTTCTGAAACTGTTGCATTCGTTTGTTGCAGCTTATGTGATAAGCTATTACGTTTTCATCATTTCCTTGGGAGTGATCACACTCACTTTCATACGAACACCTAACTCGGCGAAGGAGGCATATCTTAGTCACTCACCAGAAGTACAAATTAGGTACGTCGATAACTCATGCCTATCATCTGACACACACGTGGTCGCTAAAGCTATCTATGACACACCAGACATGTTTTCCGGTTGAGGATTATGTTGACTTGTCGCCTTGTCATCAAAGTTCGCGGTTGCCATTCGAGACCCACTTCCTTTCGGCTGCTAATAGAGTAGTTGTGCAGAATCAACTTTCACAATAGGTCCCTTCCTCTCACTTCGCTGTTGCAAACCGACGTTACGCCATGACACAGACACAAATCTGAATGCAGCGGAAAAAGAAAAACATTGACACGAGGAAGCTTTGAACGTGGCTCTTCTACAGGGCAGTCCAACACCGTGACCACTGAAGCACGACACCGTTCATTGTTTCTATTTTGCCTTCAAAAAAAAGAAAGTTCAGTACACCTTCTTCCTGTTTTCATGCTTGATCTGAATTCAGTTTTTAACGAGCTGTCCACTGGCCCCTCTTAGTCTCCCCCCCCCCCCCCCATCTGCCTTTGGCTCGGGAGTGTCATCTTTGCAGTGTTTTACAGTGAGTGTTCCGTGTTGTGTCTTTTGGGAAGCGTTGCGAACGGCCATCATACTGTCGCTGGGTGTGATTTTTTATGTCTTGCGAACAGAAACCAGACTGTCGCCATGTTTTTTAATTGTGTGTCTACTATGTTACTTGTCTGATTCCTGTGTAATTTATTAACATTGCCAACCCCTTTTGCTTTCTGTTTTAACTTTCCGCATTTTTCCGCCATTTTACACTTTACGTCACCGTTTTATCGCCTGTATTTCTTGTTTCTTTTCTTCTTCCGTTTTTAAAAAAGTCTGTAGGCTGTAGAGCAGCGTACTAAGCTGCTGCCAGCCCGCCCCCTTCGGGGAGGAATTGAAAATCAATAAAGAAAAAAAAAAGGCCCCTCTTACCACAAAATCTGAGGGGAGGGGAAGGGGGGGGGGGGGGTGCGATGGGGAGTTTCCCCATACGAGAACCGCGGCCTGCACGGATATTAGCGGGCCGTAGTTCGACGACTACCGTACTAGAGGGAACGGTAAAGGGCGAAAAGCTTTGAGAACGAGATTCGGACACACCCAGAAAATAACTGAGGACGTAGATTGCAAGTGCTACTCTGAAATGAGAAGCTTGGCACTGGGGAGGAATTCATAGCAGGCCGCATAAAAAAAAATGAAGAGCTCTTCGAAATGCACGGCACGGGGTACTCACTGCGCATGGCCCAGGGCTGCAGCTGTTGGAGGGCGGTGCGGTAGAGAGCGGCATGCTGCCTGCACGCGCCGCCCACGTCCGAGGCGGGGGCGGCCTCTCCCGGGGCCAGTGGCGGCAGCAGGGCGGCGACCAGCACGTCTTTGGCCGGCTGCGCCGCCGATGCCGACGCCGTCGCCGTCGCCGTCGCCAGGAGCGACGCCAGCACGAGCGACACCGACTGCGCCGTGGCCCGCAGCATCACTGACAAGTAAGCGCGCGCGACTCCTGCCCCGGCCGCCGGCGGCCGCCTTATATAAACAATGGCGGCGCGCCCGGCCCCACTTTCACTGTGGGTCCGTCGTCACCTGCCTCCCCGCCGCAGCCCGCGGGCCGATGACCGACAACAGCCGCCCCTAGCACAGTGACACAGTGAGCGCCGGCCGGCCTTGGGCAGACGAGTGGCCACTTATCTCCGCCGGCCAGGTGATCGGCCGACCGAGTGCCCCGTCACCTCGGCTCGCGCAGCCTTCGCAATTCCACCTCGAGATTAACTGCGGTCTTACGTTTCCGTCCTTCGCCGCTCCACTCCGTTCACACGGTTGTTGACCCCTCGGTGCAGTAGTCTTACATAAAAGTAACTGTCGGAAATATTGTAAGTAGGCTGTTTATGTTTTCTTATTGGTAACGCCACGTAGCGCTCTATATGAAAAATCACTGGCTGTGCTGTGTGCAGTCTGTGGGTAGTTTGCATTGTTGTCTGTCATTGTAGTGTTGAGCAGCGGCAGCTGGATGCGAACAGCGCGTAGCGTTGCGCAGTTGGAGGTGAGCCGCCAGCAGTGGTGGATGTGGGGAGAGAGATGGCGGAGTTTTGTAATTTGTCATGAACTGCTATATATATTATGACTATTAAGGTAAATACATTGTTTGTTCTCTATTAAAATCTTTCATTTGCTAACTATGCCTATCAGTAGTTAGTGCCTTCCGTAGTTTGAATCTTTTATTTAGCTGGCAGTAGTGGCGCTCGCTGTATTGCAGTAGTTCGAGTAACCAAGATTTTTGTGAGGTAAGCGATTTGTGAAATGCATAGGTTAATGTTAGTCAGGGCCATTCTTTTGTAGGGATTTCTGGAAGTCAGATTGCGTTGCGCTAAAAATATTGTCAGGTAAAGCACAGTCTTGTATAAATTTCTCAAAGGGGATGTTTCAATATCCCTCAAAATAAAATCACCCGTTCTTACTTGCCCCCATAATAAAGCTAATTATCTCCTGAAACATTGTGCCATTCTTCAATTCCCACCATTATCATTATCACTACCGTCATCATCATCATCATCATCATCATCATTGTCCTCTTCTCCTTCATTTTCAGATATTAATTGCCACGCCTGATCCGTCTTACATTGCTTCGGCTTATTTGGTCCATGTCGTTGTTGTTGTGGTCTTCAGTCCTGAGACTGGTTTGATGCAGCTCGACATGCTACTCTATCCTGTGCAAGCTTCTTCATCTCCCAGTGACTACTGCAACCTACATCCTTCTGAATCTGTTTAGTGTATTCATCTCTTGGTCTCCCTCTACGATTTTTACCCTGCACACTGCCCTCCAATGCTAAATTTGTGATCCCTTGATGTCTCAGAACATGTTCTACCAACCGATCCCTTCTTCTCGTCAAGTTGTGTCACAAACTCCTCTTCTCCCCAATCCTATTCAACACCTCCTCATTAGTTATGTGCTCCGCCCATCTCATCTTCAGCATTCTTCTGTAGCACGACATTTCGAAAGCTTCTATTCTCTTCTTGTCCAAACAATTTATCGTCCACGTTTCACTTCCATACATGGCTACACTCCATACAAATACTTTCAGAAACGACTTCCTGACACTTAAATCTATACTCGATGTTAACAAATTTCTCTTCTTCAGAAATGCTTTTCTTGCCATTGCCAGTCTACGTTTTATATCCTCTCTACTTCGACCATCATCAGTTATTTTGCTCCCCAAATAGCAAAACTCATTCAGTACTTTATGCTTCTCATTTCCTGCTCTAATTCCCTCAGCATCACCCGACTTAATTCGACTACATTCCATTATCCTCGTTTTGCTTTTTTTGATGTTCATCTTATATCCTCCTTTCAAGACCATGTCCATTCCGTTCAGCTGCTCTTCCAGGTCCCTTGCTGTCTCTAACAGAATTAGAATGTCATCGGCGAGCCTCAAAATTTTTATTTCTTCTCTTTGGATTTTAATTCCTACTCCAAATTTTTCTTTTGTTTTCTTTACGCTTTGCTCAATATACAGACTGAATAACATAAGTAATGCAAAAATTCAACATTAAAAAGGAATAGTTTCCGCATAGGAACTCGACCCAGAAATCCTAGGATGACCGTCCTTCTGTTGCGCTAAACGCTGCCTGGAACGTACAGTAATGGAAATGAGTTGAAAGGCAGGGTTTCACGAAAGTAATAGTACACTGTCAAAAGCATAAATGTATCGAATTTGCCAAGGACACACATACGACATAAGCAATCGTGATGGAATTACAAAGTTTGTAAATTGAAGGAGAATGGGGGAGAAATGAAAGGATTACTGATATCAGCTGCATCAGGACTTTGTCCGGCATCAGCGGCGACGAGTGAAAACGTGTACCAGACTCAGATTCGAACCCAGTCTAAGCTTAGAATTGTATCGTTGACTCCATCGATAGTCGCCTCTCTGCCGAGCGCAGAGCGACAGTGGGGAGCTGTGGCGTAGCTTTCGTGGAGCGTGGTCGGAGAGCTGTGTTGATGACGTGGCTGCATCACGTATCTTACGAGTTATGGTGAGATAATTGAAAATGAAACGTCCTGGCAGATTAAAACTGTGTGCCGGACCTAGACTCAAACTCGGGACCTTTGCCTTGCGCGGGCAAGTGCTCTACCACTGAGCTACCCAAGCACGACTCACGCCCCCTCCTCACAGCCTTACTTCTGTCGGTACCTCGTCTCCTACCTTCCAAACTTTACAGAGGCTCTCCTGCGAACCCTAAGTAGGACGAGGTACTGGCAGAAGTAAAACTGTTAGGACGGGGCGTGAGTCGTGCTTGGGTAACTCAGTTGGTAGAGCACTTGCCCGCGAAAAGCAAAGGTCCCGAGTTCGAGTCTCGGTCCGGCACACAGTTTCAATTAGCCAGGAAGTTTCATATCAGCCCACACTCCGCTGCAGAGTGAAAATCTCATTCAGGTAATTGAAAACGTTTGCCACCCAAGTTTTGCGTTTATTTTCAGTGCTCACAACGCAGTATCAACGTTTATCCAAAAGGTGATGTTTCTCGGTTTCGTGTGTCGTGACGGAAGAACAACAACCGACCGCGTTGCGGCGGTAACGGAAAAATAATGTGGTCCGGAATGATCCTAGTACACATATCGTTTTCACTGGCTGAATATCACGAGCGCAGGTAGTTTCTCGTTCGTATTCGTACCCGAAATTTTATGGAGCTTCCCCGTCGCGATTCGATCACGCGCACGCTCATATTATAAGCTATTGAATTGTTTAGTACTGTTGGAAGAACTGTGCCAATCGTCGACTGATAAAACATCCTTTGAACAGTCATTGCCGCGCGGGATTAACCGAGCGGTCTAAGGCGCAGCAGTCATGGACTGTACGGCTGGTCCCGGCGGAGGTTCGAGTCCTCCCTCGGGCATGGGTGTGTGTGTTTGTGCTTAGGATCATTTAGGTCAAGTAGTGTGTAAGCTTAGGGACTGATGACCTTAGCAGTTAAGTCCCATAAGATTTCACGGACATTTGAACATTTTTGAACAGTCATTGCACCTTGTTTTTGCATTGGATGGCATCATTTAGACAGCAGCCTTATACGTCTCAATGGACACGTACTTGGAGTACAAATACTGATCACGTCCATTGTCGAATAATGCTAATTGCCAACAGTGCAGCCCCACCCTGTGCGAGTGTTTAACAGAATACAGTGGATTCTACCAGATCAACTTGGTATTGTTGGTGTGAATGGCTTCCCTCTCTGCTAGACAATAGTTATTACAGGACACATCATCGCAGGCAGTGCAGAGAACAGCAGATCAACCGTCGCTGGAAGGACCAGGTACCTGGATTTAGGCACACTGTCGTTAAATATCCAGCCCCGTTCCTGTGTCTAGGGAGCGTTGTACAGTCTCAAGTGCTGAAGGCTAGCTTTTATCAGAACTGCATATCTATCCCCTTTCCTCCCGGGCGTGTTTACACCAGAATCTCCTGTTTATTAGACAGCTGCATTGACTATTGTGCCACTCGGATATATTGTTCAACTCCACTATTTCGGCATTCCTTTCGGCCGACGCACATTGCCACCTAGAGCTATCTACCCGCAAGCCCTGCCTATTTCCTCCATGCTCGCTACTGTGAGATTCCCGCAGGAAGTCGGACGTATTTGTGCATCCGCAACGAATATGGTGTGTCCATGTCCAAACGAGGCGAGTCACTTATACGAATGTGTGGTTGGTGGCCATGTCCGAAAGAACAGACACCATTCATTCATGTAATTACAAAGTTTCTTTCATAACACGAGTAAAAAGTAAGGCGCTTGCATTTCCTGGATAGAAGCTGGAAACTAGTATAAAGGCACTTATGCTCCTGTCGTGTTACTCCATCGTTAGTACTTTGTCCAACCTCCGTTCTTCCTAATTACCTCAGCTTTGATTTTGTTAGGGTTTGTAGTTCTCGTAGTGAAATTGTCGGATGCTCTTCTCGTATCGCTCATTTCAGCTCACATACCGTCTCATATTGCCTTCCAATGCGATAAACACGGATTTCAAGTAACTCAGAGGTTTTACCCGGCGTCGAAATCCGGGTTACACGCAGGTCAGGGCAAGACAGAGATAACTTTTATCTTCAAACCACATTTTTGTTTCTAGCAGAACCATACACAGATGCATTATCTTGTTGAAGCATTAGACTTTCGTCCCCTAGGTCTTCATACATTCCAATCAGTTCTATTTCTAGCATTTCATTGTACACAGAGTCCATTTTAGTGTTCATCCAAGCAATTGCTACGTTTACATGGGGCTTCCAAATTCGGGTTTCGTAAACCTATTCAACAAAAACGTTTCTGGTTGGTTACATGAACACTCCAAATTCGATTCTGTAAATCCATTTCTATCTGCCGGTTTTCCACTTCCACAGCCGATTTTAGTTACCACGTTAATGCTCAACCGTTTCTGAACCCTGCCTAGATTGTCAGGTTACGTCTTATTTTCAAAATATTCGACTAATGTGAACGGGGCAACTTATTGTGCGGTGAAGGAAAAGTAAAAATATTAGACCCAGCATGAAACTGTCTACCTCTAATATTTAAGTGAAAAGAAATAATGACTATGTTGACTATATCAAAAACTGGAACATCTGTGCCCGCATCTCGTGGCCGTGCGGTAGCGTTCTCGCTTCCCACGCCCGGGTTCCCGGGTTCGATTCCCGGCGGGGTCAGGGATTTTCTCTGCCTCGTGATGGCTGGGTGTTGTGTGCTGTCCTTAGGTTAGTTAGGTTTAAGTAGTTCTAAGTTCTAGGGGACTGATGACCATAGATGTTAAGTCCCATAGTGCTCAGAGCCATTTGAACCATTTTTGGAACATCTGTTTCTGCCTACCTCTAATATTTAAGTGAAAATAAATAATGACTGTTCTGACTGTACCAAAACTTGAACATTTGTTTTCCAGACGCCATATTTCACTGGGCTAGCAAATCCGCTCCAGACCTTAACATGTAAACATGAAAGCGAAATTTGGTTTTCGTCTTTCGGAAGATGTATCGCATGTAAACGTAGTGAATGCGTGATTTCCCTTTAATGCAGAATGCTGCCCAAATCATAACACTTCCACCATCAAAATTTCTGCTCGTTCTTGCCTACTGCTCTGTTTTCAGATCATGCCAATAATACTGAAATCCATCTCTCCCATGTCAACTAAACATCTTCTCATCACTAAATATCACTTTATCTCATTCTGAAGTACCTGACATACGTTTATTAGCAAACTCTAATATAGACTGTTTATGCTTCGGTGTTAATGTCGTTTATTGTATGAAAGACAATTGTCATGTGATATAATTCGTCGTACACAGTCACTGGCAACCGTAAATTAGCAAAAATTTGAGAACAATAACGGTTATTTTCAGCCCTTGCTTTGCGCAAAAGTAACCCTTTCCATGCCTCAGTTAATTTTCTACTTTGCCAATATTTTCTGTTCTGTACACATCGTGCGTCCAGTCTAACAAAATTAACAGTGACTCTACTCGAACAGTTGATCTTCTTGACAATTTGACGATTAGAGTTCCATTTCCTTGTACGCATTTATTTTTGCTTTTTCAACACGTGATAACTGTTTTCTGCGTGACATTGGCACAATTGTGCGTGATGTGCACAACATTTTCAATGTCACTAATGCTGTCTGTTTCCTATCTGCCGTAATGGCATGTACGCACACACCCACACCCCACAGAGCCGACTGCCTTTACATTGAGTTCCATCCTCTACCACGTAAATCGTTGATATCTTGTTATATGCAGTACTACTGGCATCAAATGCGATACCATTTGACTGCATTTGTCGATATACTGGATTTCATACTACAGCGTATACATTGTGCACAACTGTTCCAACCGACAATGTTAATTTTCCTGCAAATATCCATGCATAGATACCGATTTTCACCACTGTGCGCTGACATAAATGGCTGATGACTCTTCCAACCCCCGACAAAAATGGTATTTTTTTTTCTTTTTAAATGCTTTGGCCATCTGGAGCTCCCACTTGTGTCGCTCACATTTCTGGCCAAGTCCTGGGTATACGATAAATTTGTTCGAAATAGGTGATGACGAGTAGGCGTAGTCCCCGTGGTAGTTGCTCCGCCTTATTGATGCCGTCCCTTCTTGGATCTTCCAAGACGTACTTATTCACGATGTATAATCTTCATTTCAAGCACTAGGCCTTTTTTGCCTATTACGGTACCCATCGCTTCCTTGATCTTCCTGAGTTCCTCTAGCAAGTCGCTTAAATCTCGTTATTTGGAGAGGTAATCTTTCTCCTACGTTTACTCTAATTTTTCCAACCTTTTTGTATTTTATTGAGGATCTTAAATATATTCAGTCCTTCCCTAATTTCTGAATTTCGAAATATATTGGTTCTTGTGCATCCCTTTTCTGGTCTTAGAAAACAAACCTCTGTATGTGGCTTTCTTAGCGTTTACTTATAACCCACCACTCACTCCCGTAAAAAAGTATACTGGCATTGTTTTCTAAAATTTCAGTTTCTTTTCCTCGTTTTATATTTTATTTTTAGTTTTTAAGGTTCCACATATATCCCCAAACTTTGTCAACTACTTCTCTACGTCTTCGTCAAGCTTATATACTACTTCGCAACCTAAACACGACGAGCGTCGTTCAAAAAGTAACGCAACATTTTTCTTTTTTTTAACATTGAGGAATATTCCCACTTCAGCCTCTATAGTTTCATGAAGTTCCAATAGGTGCCGACAGTATACGTAGACTTCAAAATGGCGTCTGTAGCAGAGGTGCGTTCGAAGCAGAGGGCTGTCATTGAGCTATTTTTGGTGGGACATGACAGATATTCATAGGCGCTTTCAGCAGGTCTGCGGAAACCTAGCAGTGAACAAAAGCACAGAGAGTCGTTGAGCGAGGCGTCTGTCATCAACGCAACAAGATCGCGAAAACCTCTCCAGTCTCTCGCGTGCCAGTCGGCAGCACACAGCTGTGACTCCTGCAGTGTGGGAACGCGCGGACACTCTCAATCGAGGTGATCGACGGATCACAGTCAAACACCTCGCTGCCCATCTGGATGTCTCTGTTGGTAGTGCTGACACTTTCGTCCACCAGCTGGGGTACTCAAAGGTGTGTGTCTGCTTGGTTCTTCGCCGTCTGACAGAAGATCATAAAGACCAAGGGAGGACCATCTGACAGAATTGCTTGCGTGTTACTAGGCTAATCGTGAGAATTTTTGTCGGACATCATCAAAGGCGATAAAACATGAGTTTATCACTTAGAACCGGAAACAAAGCGGCAATCCACAGAGTGGCGCTTCACCACATCTCCTCCGAAGAAAAACTTCAAAGCAGCATCCTCAGTCGCTAAAGTGGTGACTACGGTCTTCTGGGACTCTGAAGGGGTGTTCTGTATGATGTCTTCCCTCATGGTTCAACGATCAATTCTGAAGTGTATTGTGCCACCGTCAGGAAAATGATGAAACGACTTCAGCGTTTTGTTGGCCACAAAAATGCAAATGAACCGTCTCCTTCCCCATGAAAAAGAAAGGCCTCACACAAATGTGCGCCTCCAAGAGAAGCCCATAAAACTTCATTGGACTGTTCTTCCTCATCCATCCTACAGCCCAGATCTCGCACCCACTTCCATCTGTTTGGCCCAGAGAAGGATTCACTCCATGGGAAGCAGTACGTGGATAACGGGGAGGTTACTGATGCAGCAGGACGTTGGATCCGACGTTGACTAGTGGAATGGTACCATTCGGGCATAAGGGCCCTTCCAGTGAGGTGCCGTAAGGCAGTCGCACTGAACAGAAATTCTGTTGAAAAATAGGGTTTTTTAGCAGAGAAGTGCGGAATAATACTGTGTATTGAAATCCTGGATCAAACCAACCTGCTTTCAGCCGGCCGCGGTGGTCTAGCGGTTCTAGGCGCTCAGTTCGGAATCGCGCGACTGCTACGGTCGCAGGTTCGAATCCTGCCTCGGGCATGGATGTGTGTGATGTCCTTAGGTTAGTTAGGTTTAAGTAGTTCTAAGTTCTATGGGACTGACGGCCACAGATGTTAAGTCCCATAGTGCTCAGAGCCATTTTGACCCAACCTGCTTTCAGAAAAAAGTGTTACTTCAGTACTGAACGCCACTCGTCGTTAAAATATTTGACCTGTTTTATTGTTATATCGTTAATCACAATTTTTGTCCGTTTTCCGTTAAAAGCCACTGATTTTGTCTTCTTTCCTGAATTCATTAAATGGTACTCATCACAAATCTTATTTAATAAATGTTGTCTTCGGTCTTCGCCATCAAGCAGTTCAAGCGGAAGTTTCTGTTAATCTTTATAGCCCCGTTAAAAATCTCCTTCCTTTTTCGCATTCCATCAGATAATTTCTTCGTTTGCTGCTAAGCTATGCTATACTATGCTGGCTGGCATGTGAGAGATCGGACAGGTTCGCACGATCTTGTTCCGTTGATGACAGACGCTGCGCTCAATGACTCATTGTGATTTTGTTCACTGCTGGCTCTCCGCAGACCTTCCGGAAGCGCCAATGACTATCTGTCGTATCCCGCCAAAAATAGCTGTGTTAGAGTACCGTTACCAGTCGTGTGTTTGTATAACGGGTAGTCAAATGAAAGCGAAACAGGTGGGAAAAAGTATGCAAACTGTTAATTACTTCAAAAGTAATCGTCATAACAATTACTACATTTATCCGACTGAAGACAAGGCAGTCTATGCCTTCATGCAAAAATTTTTGCTGTTGCCTACATAACCATAATTGTATCCAGCCGTGCACGTCTTCATCCGAAGCAAATTGATGGCCACGAATATCTTTCTTCAGGGCTCCAAAAAAATGGAAATCACATGGGGAGAGATCGTGCTGTATGGAGGATGTGTGAGGAATACCCAGCGAAACTTCTGCAGCGTAGTCAAAACAACCTTGGCAACATGTGGGCAGGCGTTATCCTGCAACCGAATGATGCCCATTCGATAAGCTGCGGAAGTTTCGCTGGGAAGCCCTTACACATCCTCCATACATTACCGAACTCCTCCTACGCAATTTCCATAGTTTTGGAGACATAAAGAAAGACATTCATGACCGTCGATTTGCTTCTGACGAAGAGGTACAATCATGATTCCGTAGGCAACTGCAAAGATTTTTATATGAAGGCATAGACCTTCCTGTCTGACAGTATCGTAAATGCATTAACATTTATGGCGATTAGTTTTGAAATAATAAACAGTTAACCTACTTTTTTCCATATGTCTCGGTTTCATTTTACTTGCCCTTAAACAGATCTTTAAAGCATTTATTAGGTATCGTTTATATCTTCTTTTCCACATAATTATCTACAGTTTCTATCAACATTATCAAATGTCTTAATAAAATCAATGAATGCTAAATAGGTTTCCCTATTACACTTTCTCTGTTTCTTGGTATCTATTTCATGGCTTATAGTGGTAACTGCCATTCTGACATTATTTCCACATCTATCTTCGGTAGTTAGGTTTTTGAATATCTGCGTATTACTAGACACAGTTCGTGCGTTTTCGTCAGGGTCTAGAGAAGAGTTACACAGCATGTGCCGATAGTCCGTTTATCTGCATAGTTCAATTTTCCATGGTCTTTAGTATGACAGGGACCGCGATTGTTGTGTGCAGATGCGAGCTGAGTTGGTGACACTTCGCTTCCAGCTTCAGGCTGTGATGGCTTCGGTTACACAGCTTGAGGCTGCAGTGGATGAGCACCACTGTTGTGGGCCGGCCGTGGGGATCCAACGGACGTCCAGCACGTCAAAAAGTCCTCCGGTCGGTCCTCACCGGTGGCCAATCCAGTTACTGCTCGCACTGAGGCCGACCACTCACCTGTGGTCGAGTGGGAGGTCGCCCTGGGGCGAAGCAGGCGGCGAAAGACTTCCCAGGCGGCCGCACGTGAGGCCTCCCCGGTTTGTCTGACAAACAGGTTCCAGGTGCTGTCTGTGGCTGATGCTTTCGCTGAGCCAGATGCTGTCGCCTGTCCTGTTTCAGAGGAAACCACTCAGCCTGCAAGTTCCGGGCAGTCACAGAGGGTGGGATTATTGGTAGTTGGGAGCTGCAACTTTAGGCACGTTATGGGGCCCCTTACGGACTTGGCTGAGAAGAAGGGTAAGAAAACCAATGTGCACTCCGTGTGCATTCTGGATGGAGTCATTCCAGATGTGGAAAGTGTCCTCCGGGATGCCATGAAAAGCACAGGGTGCAGCCAACTGATGGTGGTTGCTCACGTCGGTACCAATGATGTGTGTCACTTTGGTTCAGAAGAAATTCTCTCTGGTTTCGAGCGGCTAACAGAAGTGGTAAAGGCCACCACTCTTGCTTGCAAGATGAAAGCAAAGCTGACCATTTGCAGCATAGTCGACAGGACCGATTGCGGACCTCTTGTACAGAGCCGAGGGGAGGGTCAGAGGCTCACACGGTTCTGCGACCATGTAGGCTGCAGATTCCTCGTCTTGCGCCAAAGGGTGGTTCGGTTTCGGGTTCCGCTGAATAGGTCAGGTGTCCACTATACGCAGGAGGTGGCTACACAGATAGCAGGAGCTGTGTGGCGTGGACTGGGCGATTTTTTAGGTTGGAGGGTCTCAGGAAAACACAAGAAGGGCTTCAGTCACAAGGCGTGCAGGCTGAACACAGAAAGAACGTAGGTACAGGAACCGTCGGTATAACCAGAGCTCCAAGAGCTAATAGAAAGCACTGATGCTCAAATCGTTAAAGGGACTGAAAGCTGGCTAAAGCCGGATATAAGCTCAGCCGAAATTTTTGCGAAGAACCTAACGGTGTTCCGAAAGGATAGGCTAAACACGGTTGGCGGTGGCGTGTTTGTTGCTGACAGAAGTAGTTTAACTTGTCGCGAAATTGAAGTAGATACTTGCTGTGAGTTAGTATGGGCAGAGGTCATTGTTGGCAACCGGAATAAAATAATAATTGGATCCCTATACCGGCCTCCCAATTCAGATGATACAGTTGATGAAAGGTTCAAAGAAAACTTGAGTCTGATTTTAAACACGTACCCGACTCATACGATAATAGTTGGTAGTGACTTTAATTTACCCTCAATATGTTGGCGAAAATACATGTTTAATTCCGAAATTGTGCTAAACGCATTCTCTGAAAATTATTTCGAGCAGTTAGTTCATGAGCCACCGCGAGTAGTAAACTTGACCTCTTAGCAACAAATAATCCTGAGTTAATAACGAGCATCAAAACCGATTCAGGAATTAGTGAACACAGGGTTGTCATAGCGAGATTGAATATTGTAATCCCCAAATCCTCGAAAAATAAGCTAAAAATATACCTATTCAAAAAAGCAGATAAAAATTCACTTGACGCCTTCCTGAGAGACAATCTCCATTCATGCAAATTAATAATATAAGTGTAGACCAGATATGGCTTAAATTCAAAGAAATAGCATCGGCAGCAATTGAGAGATTTATACCAAATAAATTAACAAACGACGGAGCCGATCCTCGTTGGTACACGAAACGGGTTAGAACACCGTTGCAGAAAAAACGAAACAGACATGACAAATTTAAACAGACGCAAAATCCCCGAGACTGGCGATCTTTTACAGAAGCTCGAAATTTAGCGCGGATTTCCACAACGAAACTTTGTCTCAAAACCTGGCAGAAAATCCAAAGAGATTCTGGTCGTATATGAAGTATGTTAGCAGCAAGAAACAATCAATGCTTTCTCTTCGCGATAGCAATGGAGATACTATCGAAGACAGTGCTGCCAAAGCAGAGTTACTAAACACAGTTTCCCGAAATGCCTTCCAAAAGAAAGTAAATATTCCAGAATTCGAATCGAGAACAGCTGCCAACATGAGTAACGTAAAAGTAAATATCCTCGGAGCAGTGAAGCAACTTAAATCACTTAATAAAAGCAAATCTTCTGGTCCAGACCGTATACCAATTAGGTTCCTTTCGGAGTATGCTGATTCATACTCTCCTTACTTAACAATCATACACAACCGTTCGCTCGACGAAAGTTCCGTACCCAAAGATTAGAAAGTTGCATAGGTCACACCAATATTCAAGAACGGTAGTAGGAGTAATCCGCTAAATTGCAGGCCCATATCGTTAGCGTCGATATGCAGCAGGATTTTTGAGCAATCGTACATTGTGTGCGAACATTATGAATTAACTCGACGTAAACGGTCTATTGACGCACAGTCAACATGGGTTGAGAAAACATCGTTCCTGTGAAACACAACTCTTTATTCACGTGAAGTGTTGAGTGCTATTGACAAGGGATTTCAGATCCATTCCGTATTTCTGTATTTCCGGAAGGCTATTGACACTGTACCACACAAGCGGCTCGTAGTGAAATTGCGTGCTTATGGAATATCGTCTCAGTTATGTGACTGGATTTGTGATTTCTTGTCAGACAGGTCAGGTTACAGTTCGTAGTAATTGACGGAAAACCATCGAGTAAAACAGAAGTGATTTCTGGCGTTCCCCAGGTAGTGTTATAGGCCCTTTGCTGTTCCTTATGTATATAAACGATTTGGGAGACAATCTGAGCAGCCGTCTTCGGTTGTCTGCAGATGATGCTGTCGTTTATCGACTAATAAAGTCATCAGAAGATCAAAACAAACTGCAAAACGATTTAGAAGAAACATCTGAATGGTGCGAAAAGAGGCAGCTGACCCTAAATAACGAAAAGTATGAGGTCATCCACATGAGTACTAAAGGGAACTCGTTAAACTTCGGTTACACGATAAATCAGTCTAATCTAAAAGCCGTAAATTCAACTAAATACCTAGATATTACAATTACGAACAACTTAAATTGGAAGGAACACATAGAACATTTTGTGGGAAAGGCTAACCAAAGACTGCGTTTTATTAGCATGACACTTAGAAAATGTAACAGACCTACTAAGGGGACAGCCTACACTACGCTTGTCCGTCCTCTTTCAGAATACTGCTGCGCGATGTGGGATCCTTACCAGATAGGACTGACGAAGTACATCGAAAAAGTTCAAAGAAAGGCAGCACCTTTTGTATTATCGTGAAATATGGGAGAGAGTGTCACAGAAATAATACAGGATTTGGGCTGGCCATCATTAAAATAAAGGCATTTTTTCGTTACGACGGAATCTTCTCACGAAATTCCAATCACCAACTTTCTCCTCCGAATTCGAAAATATTTTGTTGACATCGACCTACATAGGGACGAACGATCACCACGATAAAATAAGGGAAATAAGATCTCGTACGGAAAGATATAGATGTTCATTCTTTCCGCGCGCTATACGAGATTGGAATAATAGAGAATTGTGAAGGTGGTTCGATGAACCCTCTGCCAGGCCCTTAAATGTGACTTGCAGAGTATCCATGTAGATGTAGATGTAGATGTAGATCTCCCATTTATCTCTACATTCATCTGTTACATCGTTTATTAGCTCAACTTTTGACTCTTTTCTATTACGTTCATATTTGTTTCATCTAATTTTGTGCATCCTTTCACATAGCTTATGAATCTCGTTTCAGAGCTTGAATCCTAATTCTCTGTCGTTTGGGTAAGTGTCCAGGAACCGCTACCATATGGAAGTAGAGAAAGTGCCATGATTTTATAAAATTTACTTTTTATTACTTTCCTCGCCTTATTTTTTATAAAGTTCTGTATCCAGTGCCACAACTATATTAGACGTTTATTATCTACTTATTGATCTTCTCGCTGTAACACCAACACACAATACCACCTGTGGTTAGACCACATCCCGTCGAATAACCTACACACAGTCCATTTCCAAAACCATCGCCTCGCGTATTACATTAAGATTTCCTTGCTGTGCCATCCTTCCAATTCCACAATAATAATTACACTCCCCCAGGGGGTCCACAACTCTTTCGTGGATACGTGCGTGGCGAGCACGGGGCCCCGAGCCATTGCAGCCTTCTTTCTCTCCCGGGCTGCATTTCCTTTCCCTTCCCCTCTTTTCCCCTCCATACCCCTTTCCCCTCGCCCTCTCCTCTCCCTCTATTGGTGTCCTTGCTTATGTTGGCTCCCGCTATCCTCCTGGTTCTGTTGGTTTTACACTCTGGCTTTGTTGCGTAATCATCTCCTCCTTTTGGCATTCCTTGGTCCCCCTCTGGGGTTTGACCTCCATTCCAAAATTTCTCTTCCGTAGTGTGAGCCATTTGGGGAAGAGCACCTTACCTAGTGTCTCCGACGTGTGCCCTCCTAGTATATTCCACCTTTTCTTCTACGTCGTTGTCTGATGCTAGGATGCATAGCCAGCACGGTAGCCAGCCCGTGTGGTGGGGTCGCTATGTACCCTTTTGGTTGAGCCCCCTGAACACACAGGGATCACACTTCTGATACCTGAGCTGTGACCTCCTCATGCATGCCTTGGAGTGGTTGCTCGTCATCCTGGAGCATCGGAACTCCCGGCAATGGCCGCCGTGCCAGACGGCCCTTGCTGTGGCTGGGTGGCGCCCGTGAGGAGAGCCCCTGATCGGAGTGGGTGGTATCAGGGCGGACGCTATGCAGATGAAACGCATAAGGGTCCAAACCTCTGGCCGCTCTTCTGCGGCCGTCTCTCTGCGTGGTACTGATTCCTCAAGTGCTGCTTCTCTTGCCCCTTCGGCCTTCCCTTCCGTGGCTACCCCCTGGGAGGAGGGTCAGGCCCGTCGTCTAGGGGCAAAACCTTTCCCCCGTTATCTAGTTTGCACCAGGACTGATGGAGATACTTTCACCAGTGTCAAACCTTTATTCTTTGTGGAACACATTGAAGACAAGTTCGGCGAAGTGGACTCCCTGAGCAAGATGCGGTCGGGTTCATTACTGATAAAAACTGTTTCGGCTGCCCAATCTGCGGCCCTTCGTGCCTGTACCCATCTTGGCACAATTCCCGTGTCCATTACCCCTCACCAGTCTCTAAATATGGTACAAGGTGTGATTTTTCACAGAGACCTCATCCTTCAAACTGATGAGGAACTTCGGGACAATCTCGGACGGCGGGGTGTTCACTTTGTTCGGCGTGTTCAGAAGGGTCCTAAAGATAATCGTATTGATACTGGTGCCTTTATCCTGGCCTTTGAAGGGGATACCCTTCCTGAGAAAGTTAAGATTATGGTCTATCGCTGTGATGTGAAGCCGTACATCCCACCTCCTATGCGGTGTTTTAAGTGCTTGCGTTTTGGCCACATGTCTTCTCGCTGTACCCAGGACCCTCTCTGTGGTGACTGTGGACGTCCACTCCATGAAGGGAGTCCCTGTGTTCCCCCTCCTGTATGTGTAAATTGTCATGGTAGTCATTCTCCACGTTCAGCAGATTGCCCAGTCTATAAGAAAGAAAAAAAGATACAGGAGTATAAGTCTCTTGATCGTTTAAGCTACACAGAGGCCCGTAAGAAATATGCACGATTGCACCCTGTGTCCATGACATCTAGTTACGCCTTGGTTACATCTTCATCCCTTCCTCCCCCTTCCTTACCCCCGTCCCGGACCCCTCTCCTTCCCCCCTCCCCTGCGGCTCCCACACCTTCTCCTCTGGGCGCCGCTCCCCCTCCCCAGCCGGAGAAGTGTCCCACTCCTTCGGCGTCTGCCGGTCAAGGGCGCCTCTCCCGGGATGCCCCTTCCCGGCACCTTCCAGGTCAAAGGTCTGCTGCCGCGCGGCGACCGCGAGAGCCGCGGTCTATCGGCCCCCAGGTCGCCCGGTCTCTTTCTGTTCCTGATCTTGCTGCAGCTGGCTCCATTATGCCACACAGCCCTCCTCGATCTCAGCCTGAAAAGAAGAAGAAACATAAGTCCCGGGACAAAGAGCCTCTGGTGTCACCGGAGGTCCCTTCCCCGGCTTCACAACCGGATTCTGACCTGTCGTTTATGGATGTCGCCCCCTCCTTGTCGGTGACGGGTGGGGACCCGGCGGTATGACTGGATTTAGCGTGTTCAGCCCTCATTTAAACCATCGTTCTGTGGTTCTCCAATGGAATTGTAATGGCTACTATCGTCACCTTCCGGAATTGAAATCCCTTCTTTCGTCCTACTCAGCAGCTTGTGTGGTTCTCCAGGAATCTCATTTTACTGATGCTCACTCACCGACCCCCCGTGGGTTCCGTGTTTTCTGTCGAAATCGGGTCGGACCCTTGCGGGCTTCTGGTGGCGTTTGTACGTTGGTCCGTACAGACATTGCTAGTACGTGGATTCCTCTCCAAACTACATTGGAAGCAGTTGCTGTTAGGGTCCACTTAGACTCTGCAGTCACAGTATGCAATCTTTATCTCCCTCCTGACAGGACTCTTACACCTGCTGCCTTAACCACCCTTCTTCAGCAACTTCCTCCTCCCTTCCTCCTCCTTGGGGATTTTAATGCTCATCATCCTTTGTGGGGCAGTGGCTTTCCATCTAGACGAGGTCTTCTTATCGACCAATTTATTGCAGACCACGACCTGTGCCTTCTTAATGATGGCTCCCCTACTCATTTCAGTGCTGGTCATGGTACCTTTTCTGCCATTGATCTTTCTCTTTCTTCTCCCTCTCTCCTCCCTTCATTACACTGGTCGCCACACGACGACCTTTGTGATAGTGACCATTTCCCGTTGATTATCACGCTCCCTTCCCGCTCCCCGATGGAGAGGTTACCTCGTTGGTCTTTCCACCGTGCCGATTGGCCTCTATATACTGCACAGGTCGAGTTTTCTCCCTCTTTGTCGGGTTGTATTGATGACGTCCTATGTGACGTGTCTGACGCGATTGTTCGCGCTGCTAACCTTGCTGTCCCGCGCTCATCTGGACAATTTCGTCGTCGGCAAGTCCCGTGGTGGAGTACGGCCATTGCCATTGCCATCCGTGATCGCCGTCGAGCTTTGCAACACTTTAAGAGGCACCCATCTGTAGCCAGCCTTTCTACCTTTAAGCGCCTTCGCGCTAAAGCCCGTTATTTAATCAAACAGAGCAAGCGGATATGTTGGGAACGATTCGTTTCTTCCCTTGGTTCCACTGTCCCTCTGTCACGGGTATGGGCTACACTTCGCTCTCTCCAAGGTTGCCATCGGCAGTCCACCCTCCCAGGCCTTCACCTCCCAGATGGCATTTGTACGGACCCATTAGTTCTCGCAGAACATCTTGCGACCCATTTTGCAGTGGCATCAGCGTCGGCCTCCTATCCAGCTGCTTTCCTTCATCAAAAACAGCAGGCTGAAGCTGTCTCCTTATGTTTCACCACTTGTGAGTCAGAATCTTACAACGAACCTTTCACTGAATGGGAATTTCTTTCTGCTCTATCTGCTTCTCATGATACGGCTCCTGGCCCAGATTCCATTCATAACCAGCTGCTTCAACATCTCAGTGCTCCACAACGGCACCATCTTCTTCGGGTGTTTAACCGTATCTGGCTCCAGGGTGACTTCCCTTCTCAGTGGAGGGATAGCATTGTGGTTCCTGTCCTTAAGCCTGGTCAGAACCCCCTATCTGTTGACAGCTATCGGCCAATTAGTTTGACCAATGTTGGTTGTAAGTTACTTGAACGGCTGGTAGCCCGTCGGCTCACTTGGGTCCTCGAATCTCGGGATCTATTGTCCCCTTACCAGTGTGGCTTTCGAGAGGGACGATCTCCAATCGATCATTTGCTTCGCTTGGAATCCGCAGTTCGGCAGGCTTTTTCCCAGCGCCGCCATTTGGTTGCAGTGTTTTTTGACCTTCGCAAGGCCTATGACACGGCCTGGCGCCATCACATCTTACTAACCCTTCATCAGTGGGGTCTTCGGGGCCCCCTCCCGATTTTCATCCGCCAGTTCCTGATCCATCGGTCATTCAGAGTTCGAGTTGGTACTGCTTTTAGTTCTCCACGGACCCAGGAGACGGGCATCCCACAAGGTTCTGTCTTGAGTGTCCTTCTTTTCCTCATTGCTATCGATGGACTTGTGGCCTCTGTCGGTCCCTTGGTCGCCCCTGCCCTGTATGTGGATGATTTCTGCATCTGGGTTAGTTCCTCCTCGATGCCATCTGCAGAACGGCAGCTCCAGGTGGCTATACGGCGTACCTCTGCATGGACCCTCTCCCACGGGTTTCAATTCTCTCCTTTAAAATCGCGGGTGGTCCACTTCTGTCGCCGTACTACGGTCCACCCTGATCCAGAGCTCTATCTCGCTGCACAAAGATTGCCTGTGGTTCCACAGTTTCGTTTCCTAGGTCTTCTTTTCGACAACAAGCTCACTTGGCTGCCCCATATCAGACTCCTGAAGGTAGGATGTTTCCGTAAACTCAATGTCCTTCGCTTCCTTGCCCACTCCTCCTGGGGTGCGGACCGTTCCCTCCTCCTCCGTCTTTATCGTGCTCTAGTTCTGTCACGTTTGGACTATGGTTGTCAAGTTTATGGTTCAGCTGCTCCTTCCACGCTGCACGTGCTGGATCCAGTCCACCATCGTGGTATCCGTTTGGCCACCGGTGCCTTCCCTACTAGCCCTGTTGATAGTCTCCTGGTTGAAGCTGGGATCCCCCCCCTTTCTGTTCGGCGGTCCCAGCTTCTGGTGTCTTATGCCCTTACTATCCGTTCTTCTCCCGCTCATCCTTCCTATTCTATCCTATTCCCAGACCATGGACGTCGCCCGCCTGACTCCCGCCCTCGGGCGGGTTTACCGGTTGGGCTGCGCCTTGCGTCTCTTACCCGTGATTTTCGGCTTCCTTCTTTGTCCTGTCTTCCTCGCTCCCTCCCCTCCACCCCTCCTTGGTTAGTTCCTCGGCCTCGAATTCGGATGGATCTCCGCCGCGGTCCGAAAGATTCCATCCCCCCGGTGGTGTTCCGTTCCTTTTTCCGCCAAATTTTATGGGAGTTTCGGGATGCTGTTGTTTTTTACACTGATGGCTCTAAATCTGCTGATCATGTTGGGTATGCCTTCACGTCCTTTGTTGGAACGGAAAATCATCTACTGCCACCCTCATGTGGGGTGTTTACTGCGGAATTGATGGCAATTTCCCGGGCCCTTACCTTTATTAAACAATCCCAACACAACCGCGTTTTGTTATGTACGGACTCGATGAGTGGCCTTCTTGCTATTGACCGGTGTTTTTCGCGCCATCCCTTGGTCTCTGCCATCCATGACCATCTCGCTGATCTTCACCGTGCTGCTTGTTCCATTGACTTCCTATGGGTCCCGGGCCATGTGGGTATCCCGGGTAATGAGCTCGCTGATCGTTTGGCTGGGGGAGCAGTTACTTACCCCCCGTTTTCTGTAACCCCTCCTGCAGCGGATTTACGGCTTCACATCAAATCCCACTTTGCACAGTCATGGGCCAATTCTTGGGAGGCTACTCCACTGTCTAATAAACTTCGTGCCATTAAGGTGAATACAGGCCCATGGCGTTCTTCCTTTAGCCTCTCCCGCAAGGACTCGACCACGCTGTGTCGTCTCCGCATTGGCCATACCAGGCTGACCCATGGTTTCCTTTTGCGTGATGAGCCACCCCCGCTATGTGGTTGTGGAGCCTTCCAGTCAGTAGCCCACATTTTGGTTGAATGCCCCCTTCTTTTGGCTCTGCGTGCTAAGTACAGACTCCCCCACACTTTACCTTTGATGTTGGCTGACGATTCCCGGATGGTCTCTCTGGTTCTAGGTTTCCTCCGGGAGAGTGGTTTTTATTCTCAGTTTTAAAGTTTTTAATCTCCCTCTGGTGTTGGGGCAGGGCGGTGAGTGTTTGGGTGTCTCCCACTGTAGGCAGTGTTCAGAGATTCCCGATTCACCTCCCTGACCGGAATCCTCTTTTCTTTCCCTTTTACTCTGTTTTTACCCCTTCTTTTTAAGGCTTGGTTAGTTTTTCTATTCCCATACGTATTTTCTGCATTATAGCAGTTGTACCTTTTAAGTCACAGGTGGTCTTGCCTATGCTGTTTCAGCATAGTGTTGGGTTCGTTCTCTTGCAACTTCCCTCATTTGTTTTTACTAATGACAACGTGACTGCCCTTTTACGTTTCCCCTTTATCCGTTTTATTTTTCTGACTATACTGAGATGTCCCGTTAGCAGAATGGAGTCTATTTGAAACAAGGGACTGATGACCTTGCTGTTTGGTCCCTTTAACCTCAAACAACCAACCAACCAACCAATAATTACACGTTCTTGTTTAATCAGTAGTACCTCTCCACGAATGCTGCAGAAACCGATGTAATTATTATGAGAAAAACCCATAGAGTTTTCTGTTCTCAATACCTCCGACTCAAAATCCACAACAGTCCCACTCTCATTACTAAAACACGAATTTACTTTGAACTAACACTTCACAATGCTTTGGAAAATGTAAATGCAGATGTAGGCCAAAATCTAATCTTAAGCCAACTATTAAGCATCAAAAAGAAAGCCCACAATAGATTAAAACTACTTACTGGACTAACAAAGGAACTAAATGACTTGACCATCAAATAAACCTACAAGACGCTCGTCCATCCTATCCTCCTCATCTTTGCAAGTGATAGACGAATATCCACTCCTCTGGTTTTTCCACTGCGTACAAATTTAAGAACTTCATGCGCTCCGCGCCATTTTTCGTGACATTTTACCCTCCGCCACCCATATCTTTCCCAGCTGGAAGTGCTCAC
Organism: Schistocerca piceifrons; assembly: GCF_021461385.2. NCBI lineage: Eukaryota > Metazoa > Arthropoda > Insecta > Orthoptera > Acrididae > Schistocerca > Schistocerca piceifrons. The sequence goes on along the minus strand of NC_060144.1, from coordinate 448,925,246 downwards.
ATTCTAACACCTGGAATATCCTTTCCAGTCCTATGTCTCCAGCAATCACGACTCCCAACAACTCCTTGTATTTCCCACTCTTGAGAAGCGTTGCTTGTGAGTGACATCTATCAGCAAGTCTAAAATTCCTGACGCGTCCACACATTGCATGTCCTTCCTCGGGATCATTTCAACCGGCATCCCCTCCCAAACCATAGAATCGTTCCTAAAACCTACCTATCCTGTCAACTAAAATCTACCCTGCCTCTTCCTTTTCTAGATGAGGTTTCCAACCCATCCTTTCCCTGCATCCTTTAGGCATGCATCCAATATTTTGACCATTCTCAGTACTTGCCCCACATCCTTTCTCATATTACTTTCTCTATACACCCATCTGTACCCAAATCCTTCACCTATGAAACATTACCAGGAGTCCACAGCAGCACCCTATTTGCAAGTCTCAAGATCATTCATATCACTGTCCATAAAAAATAAGATCATTCTTTTTATTCTTATAAATGGATTTCTATTTAATCGTTTTGATTAAAACCTTAAGAGCGGCATCACGGTTGCTGCTAGCTTGCTACTCTAGATGGAAATTCAAATTACAGATAAATGAAGAAAAACCTCGTACTTTTCCCCGCCATAAAGCTATTTGCCACCTGAAACAATGTCCCAATCTTCAACCCCCGCCGCTATGTAATACCTGCACAGTCTCCTATCCCATCTGCCCCCATAAAAGCCAGGCTAAACCCTCTCCCATCAAACCTCCATCCACCCTATCACTAAACCCCTTTATTCAAACCAAAAGAATCCGTTTTGCAACGACCGTTTCGCTTTGAGCAATTCCTTGTTCTCCAAGAAATCACATTCGCTGTATGCTCCGTGCGTCGCCAGAATTCCACCACCACATACTATTAGAATAAATGTAACAACGTTTTCACCCTCCTACACATCCTAGTTCAGTTTCAGTCTGACGTGAGAGTTACAGCGTAAAGTCAAGAGCCGACACACCAATCGAGAACGATGGAGCAGAGATGGCTGTGAGAAGACGTCAACCAATGACACGCCGACCGACCCCTCTCCAGGACGACAACGCGACGGCAGTGGTCCCTATGTGAAGAGGACATAATTGCCGCGACCGATTGGCGACACCCAGTTGAAGAGTAACTTCAAGACGAGCGGCTTGGATAGAAGCGTCGACAGTTACTTCGCTTGTACACACTATGTATCACAGTCTTGTCTGAACAGGATTGCTTATTTTGTATGCCGCCCTTTGCTTGCGATAAATCTATGTAAATGATACAGTTAAGTACTGTAAAATACTTTTTTTAATAAATACGACTTTTTTTAATATGACTTGATCGAATTGCTGTCTAGCGATCCGAGAAAGCAGGTTGCCTAGACACCCCATATTTGACGACGAGCAGGGAGACGAAACACCTAGTACGTGCAACATTTCTAGTCATACTACATCCAGCCCCAACAGAAGTCACATATTGATCCATTATGTCATATTATTGGAATTTTACAATCACATTTGCAACACTTACGCAACGTTATCAGTGTCAGCCATTAGAACACAAAGGTTTGTCACGCAGGGTAGCAGCGCGGTCTAGGGCGCCTTGCCGTAGTTTGGGCGGCTCCCACCGTCGGAGGTTCGAGACCTCCCTCGGGCATTGGTGTGTGTGTATTGCCCTTAACGTAAGTTAGATTAAGTAATGTGTAAGCCTAGGGACCTATGACCTCAGCAATTTGGTCCCATAGAAAGTTACATCACCACCACAAAGGTTTGTATCTACACCGTAAATGAAATGTAGAATCGAATATGTCGGATCTTAATTGCAGAAACACACTTGATATTTGTCGATTACAGCGCCATCTACCAGAATGGGGAACAATGGTTTGAGTAAACCGCACGTTCAAGTTGAAATTTACGTCGCATACTAGGGTCTATGATCCCATTGCGGTACAATGAAAGTTACCTTCTAAGTTAATGCAAAAGCATGGCCATTTATGTCACATATTTTGATATAAACTCACTCATAAAAACCTATAGGTTGCTTGCAAATAATCTAGAGCGAAGAAATTTGGGAAGAAGTAAGTTTCATAGTGCAAGTAAGGGAAAATACCCAAAACATTAATTTGTAATTATGTCACACGTAAAAATATTTTTTTGTTACATGTTATCTGATGTCAGTCTCGGAATTCAATCAGTAGTTCTGCATCACTATTTTCGCCCTCAGGCTGACTAGGTCACAGTCTAATGGCTGACACTGATAACGTTGCGTGAGTGTTGCAAATGTGATTGTACAATTCCAATAATATGACATAATGGATCAATATGTGACTTCTGTTGGGGCTGGATGTAGTATGACTAGAAATGTTGCACGTACTAGGTGTTACGTCTCGCTGCTCGTCGTCAAATATGGGGTGTCTAGGCAATCATCAGTAATCCAAGTGCGATTACTGCATGTAAATATGGTAAGGTGGGGCTAAATGAATCATTTCAACTTTCTGGGCCCCAATTATTTCATTACATATGTTAAATTTTGTTGGAGAATAGGTCACAGTTATAAGTTTTGCATGATACGGGCACAATGCTTCAAAACCTACTCTTCTCCACTGTAGATAACAAAATATAGAACGTTGACACATCGGGAAAATTAAAAATTTCTGAGGCTATTTGAATCGTAAATGGATCTATGTGAATCATTGTCATCTGTCCTACAATTATACAAAATAACAATATATGGAAGATTACACTTCAGTTACACTTCTTAATGTCGCAGTAGTTGTTACACGCATTTCCCACAGCGGGACTGTTTAAGACCAGCAGCCTCCACACAAATTTCATGAAACCACACCTTGCACTTATCACACCTGATCCATTCCCTTTTCTTCACAGATCTGGGTCGTAATATTTGATGCTGCAAAAACAACAAAGTACGTTTTCTTCCTCAGACTCAGCATCCGGTGATTATGAAGATTCAAAATGGTTCAGATGGATCTGAGCATTATGGGACTTAACAGCCGAGGTCATCAGTCCCCTAGAACATAGAACTATTTAAACCTAACTAACCTAAGGACATCACACACAGCCATGCCCGAGGCAGGATTCGAACCTGCGACCGTAGCGGTCTCGCGGTTCCAGACTCACGCGCCTAGAACCGCACGGCCACACCGGCCGGCGATTATGAAGATGAATCACCTTCTTCATTTGAAGGTTTCTCTTGAACATCCAGCGCATTCCTTTGGGAGTGTTCAAAATGCAATTTTCTCTTCCTTTGCGTAAGACTGAGACGAGCTGATGAAGTCAGATTGCAAGCTAAATTTTTCTCTCTTCGCGCACGTGTGGTACCGGGAGTTTTCTTTGGAGATGGCAAAACAGAAGAAAATGATGAAGATGATGTCGATGAGTTCTGACTTTCCGAATGTCTTGGAGGATTAGAAAGAGTTGCAGGGACTGGGTTTACTTCGGATTCTGTGGTAACAGAACAGTATACATCATTCAGGAATGTAGACAAAAGAAGGAATTTGTGTGATGGTATTTTGTTAGGAATGACGGGGAAAATTCCTGCACCCTTAAATCGCTTTACAACATTTCCTACACAAACTTCTCGCTTCCAGGTGACGTCGAAAATTTTACCAAAAACAGATTTTGTAATGGAGGTTGGTGGATTATTATGTATAAATGAATTTGCTTCTTGGTAGTAATACGCCTTTAATGTCTTGAAAGTTCTGTTCAGCGGATTCAGAATATGTGTAGTAGGTGGTGGCAGATACGCCAATTCAATGTGATTCTTCGCACAGTATTCCAGACATTGGGGAGAAAGGTGTGAACTGTGACCATCCAAAGGAAAAAGATATCTGCCTTGTGAACGGTGGTTATTAAAGTGTTGGAGTCAACTCAAAATCAAATCTTCATTTATGTGGCCCGAATCTGACATAGACACTTGAGTACCTAGAGGAGTTGCCAGCTTGAATTCTTCTCGCATTCTTTCGCATTTGAAGATCAAGAACGGTGAAAGATATGTCCCAGCGGCACAACAGACAAGAACGAAGACAACAACGGCTGTCACATTTTACCGCCTCTCCAAACTTGTCAGTGCAACTACTTCTCTTTTTTTCTTTTTCCGCCACAATTTTTTCAGGCCTATTGTTCTTGGGAAACCGCTTTCGTCCACAATATATTTGTTTGGTGGTTTACCTTGCAAATAAAATTCATGTACGACAAACATCAAAACATTGTAACATTGTTTAACTGCTTCCTCATTTAATCCATGGCTCGAGCTTTAGAAAGTGCCTCACATTTCCTTAATGAAATACCTTCTGTATGTCGTTTCATGAAAGAAAGGAACCAATACTTACCAGCCACTTTCGTATCTTCTCCCCATGGAACCACAATATCATTGATTTTTGTATAATGGTACACGGCTCTTCTAACGCTAAGTGAGGTTTGTCCAAAGCCATGGTTAGATAAACTCTTCAATCTTTAAACCAAATCTTTTTCTTGTTCTGGTGATAAAACAGACAGATGGTCCATTTTTCTTCTTCTCTGAGGGATCAAAATGTTCAAATGTGTGTGCATTTCTAAGGAAACAAACTGCTGAGGTCGTCGGTCCCTAGAATTACACACTACTTACACTAACTTACACTAAGAAATACACACACACACACACACACACACACACACACACACACACGACACACCCATGCCCGAGGGAGGACTCGAACCTCTGGCGGGAGGGGCCTCTGAGAGATCGCTTGATGCGTTTGATTCTGTTCCATTCCCCGAAGGAAACGAGTTTCTTGAACCCGTGTATAGAGCGTCGTAAATGGCACTTTATAAAGCCCAGCTGCAGCGCGCTTATATGCCTATGTAAAACACTGGTTATAGCGCTTACCGTCGAGTCCTTCGTTTATATGTTCTTACCATCTGAACAAAGCGAAAAATCAAAAATTCTTTTTGTATTTACTAAATTAGTATGTCTTGCTAATTGCTGTAGCCTAATTAGAACATTATTCAATTATTATTGTAAGCTATAATAATTAAAAATAATTAAAAATTATCAGGAGAAAGAAAACTGGCGTTTTACGGATCGGAGCGTGGAATGTCAGATCCCTTAATCGAGCAGGTAGGTTAGAAAATTTAAGAAGGGAAATGGATAGGTTAAAGTTAGATATAGTGGGAATCAGTGAAGTTCGGTGGCAGAAGGAACAAGAGTTTTGGTCAGGTGAATACAGGGATATAAATACAAAATCAAATAGGGGTAATGCAGGAGTAGGTTTAATAATGAATAAAAAATAGGAGTGTGGGTACGCTACTACAAACAGCATAGTGAACGCATTATTGTGGCCAAATTAGGCACGAGCCCATGCCTACTACAGTGGTACAAGTTTATATGCCAACTAGCTCTGCAGATGATGAAGAAACTGATGAAATGTATGATGAGATAACAGTGGCTCTGAGCACTATGGGACTTAACATCTGTGGTCATCAGTCCCCTAGAACTTAGAACTACTTAAACCTAACTAACCTAAGGACATCACACACATCCATGCCCGAGGCAGGATTCGAACCTGCGACCGTAGCAGTCGCGCGGTTCCGGACTGAGCGCCTTAACCGCGAGACCACCGCGGCCGGCGATGAGATAAAAGAAATTATTCAGGTAGTGAAGGGAGACGAAAATTTATTAGTCATGGAAGACTGGGATTCGAGAGTAGGAAAATGGAGAGAAGGAAACATAGTAGGTGAATATGGATTGGGGGTAATAAATGAAAGAGGAAGCCGTCTGGTAGAATTCTGCACAGAGCAAAACTTAATCATAGCTAACACTTCGTTCAAGAATCATAAAAGAAGGTTGTTTACATGGAAGAATCCTAAAGACACTAGAAGCTATCAGATAGATTATATAATGGTAAGTCAGAGATTTAGGAACCAGGTTTTAAATTGTAAGACATTTCCAGGGGCAGATGTGGACTCTGACCACAATCTATTGGTTATGAACTGTAGATTAAAACTGAAGAAACTGCTAAAAGGTGGGAATTTAAAGAGATGAAACCTGGATAAACTGAAAGGACCAGAGGTTGTACAGAGTTTCAGGGAGAGCATAAGGGAACAATTGACAGGAATGGGGGAAAGAAGTACAGTAGAAGAAGAATGGGTAGCTCTGAGGGATGAAGTAGTGAAGGCAGCAGAGGATCATGTAGGTAAAAAGACGAGGACTAGTGGAATTCCTTGGGTAACAGAAGAGATACTGAATTTAACTGATGAAAGGAGAAAATATAAAAATGCAGTAAGTGAAGCAGGCAAAAAGGAATACAAACGTCTCAAAAATGAGATCGACAGGAAGTGCAAAATGGCTAAGCAGGGATGGCTAGAGGACAAATGTAAGGATGCAGAGGCGCATATCACTAGGGGTAAGATAGATACTGCCTACAGGAAAATTAAAGAGACCTTTGGAGAAAAGAGAACCACTTGTATGAATATCAAGAGCTCAGATGGAAACCCAGTCCTAACCAAAGAAGGGAAAGCAGAAAGGTGGAAGGAGTATATAGAGGGTCTATACAAGGGCGATATACTTGAGGACAATATTATAGAAATGGAAGAGAATGTAGATGAAGATGAAATGGGAGATACGATACTGCGTGAAGAGTTTGACAGAGCACTGAAAGACCTGAGACGAAACAAGGCCCCGGGAGTAGACAACATTCCATTAGAACTACTGACGGCCTTGGGAGAGCCAGTCCTGACAAAACTCTTCCATCTGGTGAGCAAGATGTATGAGACAGGCGAAGTACCCTCAGACTTCAAGAAGAATATAATAATTCCAATCCCAAAGAAAGCAGGTGTTGACAGATGTGAAAATTACCGAACTATCAGTTTAATAAGTCACAGCTGCAAAATACTAACGCTAATTCTTTACAGACGAATGGAAATGCTGGTAGAAGCCGACCGCAGGGAAAATCAGTTTGGATTCCGTAGAAATAGTGGAACACGTGAGGCAATACTGACCTTACGACTTATCTTAGAAGAAAGATTAACGAAAGGCAAACCTACGTTTCTAGCATTTGCAGACTTAGAGAAATCTTTTGACAATATTGACTGGAAAACTCTCTTTCAAATTCTAAAGGTGGCAAGGGTAAAATACAGGGAGCGAAAGGCTATTTACAATTTGTACAGAAACCAGATGGCAGTTATAAGAGTCGAGGGGCATGAAAGGGAAGCAGTGGTTGGGAAGGGAGTGAGACAGGGTTGTAGCCTCTCCCCAATGTTATTCAATCTGTATATTGAGCAAACGGTAAAGGAAACAAAAGAAAAATTCAGAGTAGGTATTAAAATCCATGGAGTAGAAATAAAAACTTTGAGGTTCGCCGATGACACTGTAATTCTGTCAGAGACAGCAAAGGACTTGGAAGAGCAGTTAAACGGAATGGACAGTGTCTTGAAAGGAGGATATAAGATGAACATCAACAAAAGCAAAACGAGGATAATGGAATGTAGCCGCATTGAGTCGGGTGATGCTTAGGGAATTAGATTAGAAAATGAGACACTTGAAGCAGTAAAGGAGTTTTGCTATTTGGGGAGCAAAATAACTGATGATGGTCGAAGTAGAGAAGATATAAATTGTAGACTCTTCTGAAGAAGAGAAATTTGTTAACATCGAGTATAGATTTAAGTGTCAGGAAGTCGTTTCTGAAAGTATTTGTATGGAGTGTAGCCATGTATGGAAGTGAAACATGGACGATAAATAGTTTGGACAGAAAGAGAATAGAAGCTTTCGAAATGTGGTGCTACAGAAGAATGCTGAAGATTCAATGGGTAGATGACATAACTAATGAGGAGGTATTGAATAGAATTGGGGAGGAGAGGAGTTTGTGGCACAACTTGACGAGAAGAAGGGACTGGTTGGTAGGACATGTTCTGAGACATCAAGGGATCACAAATTTAGCATTGGAGGGTAAAAATCATAGAGGGAGACCAAGAGATGAATACACTAAGCAGATTCAGAAGGATGTAGGTTGCAGTAGGTACTGGGAGATGAAGAAACTTGCACAGGATAGGGTAGCATGGAGAGCTGCATCAAACCAGTCTCTGGACTGAAGACCACAACAACAACAATAATTAAACTACATGAATACTTCAATAAAGAAGAAATAATACATATTTATTAGGGTTCAGAAAGCCCCACGAAGACTGATTCACATATCCCCATTACCTTTTTTTTTTTTTTTTTAATTAAAGCAGTCGCTCATATTTCCAACATATCTCGTTAGTTGTTCTGTTGACCGACCTGTTGGATCCTACACAACTAATAGCGGATAGATTGATAACTAACATTCATGTATTCCAACACTAGATCTTATTTCAAACTGGCTTAATGTTAGATGGCGGATTTTTGTAAGCAGTACTGTCTTACCTCTTCTGTTTCCTTCTTTCTGGGTTAAATATACTTGAAAACACTTCCTGCAGCTTGTGCACAACTTGTCTAGCAAAGATTCTGTGACGTAATGGCATCCAGGCTCCGCGCGCGGGCTGCGCAGTAGAATATTTTCTTATTTCTGTCCATGTCTCAGAAAGCCCCACCCTACCCTATAGCGTTTCACGTTGTATGAGAAACGCCGTATTTACGTACAGTAACCGCACCTGTGTTTCTGATGATGGATAAATTCCGAAATGCCTCGTATGAGCATTAAAGTCTTTCCTTGCATGATGTTTGCCTTTTACCATTGTGACCCAGTCAGCCTGAATGGAGAACTACTGATTGTTATAACAATGGTTGCCTGCCTCCTGCATGATTTTATCACATTTACATTATTGAAGTTAAAACTACCCGAATATCTTGAAATCTATGTTACCGATATCTCACCCGTATCAGTGTGTCAGGCAAAAATGGTGGAGATTCTTGATTACCGGAATGGATACTCTGTCTTTATACGTAGTTAAGTCTGTACGGAATCCTCAGTAAGCGAGTCCTCGCAAATGGTCAATTTTTTATGTTCTCCTTGCTGCGTGCGTCGTGGGTTATGTTGCTTTCAACATCACATAATTCCTTCATTTCGTCCAATACATGTTCCTCAGTTTGGATGGTAGTTTTCTCACTAATCTTATTTACATTCGTCTGTGTTCGGTTTACATGTTGTGCTTTCTGTGGACTGTTGACCTAATAATTTCGAATACTTTGCATCGTTTGCCATTGTCGAACGCTCTTACTGGGTCAACAAATACTATGAACGTGTCCTGATTTCCTCAGAGCAACTGTCCGACGTCTTCAGGTGGTTCTACCTTGCTGGTGGCTAGGTACGACTGACGGTATCCACTTTTTTTTTCTTTATTGAGTTTAGATTCCCCCTCCAAGGGGGCGGGCTGGCAGCAGCTTAGTACGCCGCTCTTCAGCCTACAGAATTTGTTTTAAAAAGATGAAGATGATAAATAATAAAAGCAGGCAATAAAATCGGTGACTTAAATGGTAAAATGGCGGAAAATCGTGGAACTTAAAACATAGAACAAAGGATTGATGATGCTAATAAAATACATGATTTCTGTTCGCAACACTTTGGAAAGACGAACAACACTGAACAGTCACTTGAACATTGCACTAAAAAATTGGCACAAATATGATACACCACATCCGAGGGCAGATGGGGGGAACCTGGACAGATGACGGGAAAGGAAAGGGGGAGGGGGAAGGAGAGGAAAAAACGAAATGGGGGGAGGGGGGAGAGGATCCGATGGAGGACGAGGACCCATAAGAGGGGGGCAGGTGCTGGGCAGACGCGACAGGGAGTGGAGAAAGGCAGAGGACTGGTATACAAAAGGACTCGAGGGGGAGAGGGGAGGCAGAGAGAGAAGTTAGGTGATGAGAAAACAGGATGGAAGAGGGGGAAGAGGGAGCCCAGGGAAAGGACAGGGGAAAGGAGGGGAGGGGTGAGGATCAGAGTTGATAGAAGGGATAAATGGAGGGACACAGGGCATCATCCGGGAGGGGGAGTTGACGGAAGCCACCTTGGGAAAGGAGATGAAGGGTGTAGAGATGGAGGGTAGGGGTGACACAACAGTAAAGGCGTGGCAGAGGGTGGTGATTGGAGAGGAGAGGAGCAACCAAGGGGTGAGGAGGATCGAGGCAGCGGGAGGTGTAGAGTATGCGGATATGTTCGAGGAATAGGAGCAGATGGGGGAAAGGAATGAGGTCGTAGAGTATCTGCTTGGGGGACGGGAGGTGTATACGGAAGGTGAGGCGGAGTGCATGGCGCTCGAGGATCTGGAGGGACTTATAGAATTTGGGGGGGGGGCGGATATCCAGGCAGGACTGGCATAACAGAGGATGGGATAGATTAAGGATTTGTAGGTGTGGAGGATGATAGAGGGGTGCAACCCCCATGTCCAGCCAGAGAGGAGTTTGAGAAGTTGGAGGCAGTTGTGGGCTTTGGATTTGATTTAGCGGAGATGAGGGATCCAGGTGAGGTGATGGTCAATGGGGAGGCCAAGGTAGGTGAGGGTGGGGGAGAGGCGGACAGAACAGACACAGATGGTAAGGGAGAAATCCAGGAGCCGGAAGGAGCGAGTGGTATGGCCTATGATGATTACCTGGGTCTTGATTTTCAGGAGCCACTGGTTACACCATGCAGCAAAAAGGTCAAGGTGATACTGGAGAAGGCGTTGGGACCATTGGATGATATCCGCACGTCGACGCCCTACATACAGAACAAGCGTACGAAGAATGCCAGGCACAGAAATCACACATGCTATATGATTTGCAGATAGATGGCGCCATACTAAAACGCCTTCTGCCGAAAATCGCAGAGCGACCCACCTACGCGTGTGCTGTACAAAATTCGTTGATTGATTGAAGTATTTCTTCTGTTACTCAAAGTTTTTTCCCATTTACGTTCCTTGTACTTATATTTGTCTGTCCAATTTCTGTGATGGCCCTTCTTTAGAGATTTCCGTGCTCTTCAGCATTCATTATGAGAGTATCTTCAGCATTAGAGAACTTCAAATGCACATCATCATTCCTTATTAATTGCATACCCCACTTCTTTCCACGCTGATTCTTCCTGTCTACTCTCTTAATCTTCAGCTAACTGTTAGTAAATTGTGTCTGAGCCTATATGAGCTCCTGGGTAGCACTTAAAATCTAGTATTTGATTTCAAAATCTCTATCTCATGCTGATGTAATCCGGTTGGTATCCCCGTGTCTCCATACCCATTCCAAGTTCACGAACGCCTCTTGCGATTCTTGAACAGTCTCTTTGCTCTTTCTCTGTAGCAAGAATTCAGCAAACAGTTGTATTTTAAACCAATTTTGTTAAGGCGCCACTGGCTTCGTGGCTTTTAGCCACGTCAGCAGAAGCATATAAACATTAAAACGTTGTGAACAACTTGGCGAAGAATATAGAAGGCCCAACTATGTTAGTGAAATCCCGCCAGGGTAGCCGAGAGCGCTAATGCGCTGCTTCCTAGACTCCGGTAGGCGCGCCGTCCCGGATCGAATCCGCCCAGTGGATTAACGACGAAGGCCAGAATGCCAGCCAGCCTCGATGTGGTTTTTAGGCGGTTTTCCGCATTCCACTAGGTGAATACCGTGCTGGTCCCCAAGTTCCGCCTCAGTTACACGACTCACAGACGTTTGAAAACGTTCGCACTATTTCATGACTTCCACTGGGCGCAGACAGCTGGTGTACACTACTTCCGTCCTGGGGGGTTCGGGGTGGCGTCAGGAAGGGCTTCCGGCCACCCTCTGCCATTAACACTGCCAAATCCGTACTAACAGAGCCGACCCCGCGTTGGAGCGGGACAAAGGCCCCGAGAAAGAAAGAGAGAAAGAAACTGTTCGTGAAAATCATACTGTCTGTAGACTGGGCATTCAATGATTAAAAAGTTTGACGAGGATAAACATTGGCATATAGATATTAAAATAGACAAACAACATTTTATTCATTGATTATCCGGCCGACGGACATCATAGTACGAACTAAGAAGGTTGGGCCTTCTATTTACCTTACTTTAAAGTTTATGTGCGCATGATGATGTGACCAGAAGCCATGAAACCGATAGTGCCCTAATAAAATTGATTCAAAATACAGCTGTCTGCGAAGTCCATGCTGCAAAACATACTACCACAGTTGCGGATGTCCCAACCACAGAGTCAGTTATAGTCCTTTTAGTCCTTTTGCTACACTGCTCAAAAGAATTAGGGGAACATGACTTTCGGCGTGTGCCATAGTCCGATGAGTAATAATTGAGGACTAGGTATGTTACCTTTATCTTTCACAAAATAAATACACAACAAAACATCATTATATCCTCAATTATTTATATAGAAGGAACTGAAATGTCTGATACGTGTCGAAAACGACGAGGAAACAATCATTCATCCCGTCACCCTGGGTGCTTTTCATTGGACTTTGAGAGCTTCAATAACGTGACCGTTTATAATTGTCTGATGGACGTCACCCTGTGGTACCCGTTTCCATTTTTCAGTGAGAGCCCATAAGATGTCTTGGAGAGTCTGTGGTGGAACAGAACGACCGCGATCACATCTATCAAGGATGTCTCACACATGCACAGTGTGTTTAGGTCGGGACTCGCCGGCAGCCGTTCCATTACTTTAAGACAACCCCGGTGACGCCCGCCAGGTAGGGACTGGCATTAGAAGGAATTCAGGGGCACCACCGTATGTAGCAGCCACCTCATGATCGAGCATTATCTGTTCGATGCACTGCCTGGCGGTAAGGCGATAATGGACACCGGCAAGATCCGTGTGGCTATCAGCACCAAAGCCTCTCCGCAACATCACAGAACCTTGGAAGTCGTCGTTTTCCTGGTAGCGGTCACAACGGGTCTCCGCACACGAACACGGGCATCACCTTGCGTCAGAGGATATGTCAAGTCGTCTGGGAATAACACTTTTGCCAGTCACGAAGTTGCCATTTGGCGTGGGAACGGCAGAACTGAAGGTGAACTGCAAAGTGTCGTTCCAAGCTGGGCCCTCGAGAAGGACGTCTTTGTCATAAGGTCCTTTCTCGTAACCTGTTCGTTATAATCTGATCAGACACAAAGGTTCCAGTTGCCCTGCTGATATCGTCTTGTGGTGCTCTGGCGCTAACCGCACATCATCGTATTGCAGAGATGGCCAGATATCGCTCTTCATGTGGGGTTGTAATGTGTCCAACTCGGCTTGTGTACTGTAGCGTATCCACAACCTATATCTGACACAGAAGACGTGTCGGCATTTGTAGTAACGCGACAGTAAGTCCATTTTTTTTGTATCAAACAGAGCGCCCTTGCAACTTGCACTGTATTAAGATCCCACAGTGCATGCGCCACCTGTATACCGCACTAGAAAACACTGGGACACCGGAAGTAACTTTCTCCTGAGGGGTCACCTGACACTGCATACATAACCTAGCCAATAGATGGCGAATGATTTTAATTGTTGCCTACACTGAAAGCGAAGATCTCAAGCCATGCAATAAAACCACAGATACCGCCAGTCCACCAGCATCAAAATAGATATAACATACTGGATGTTGATACACAATTTCTCTTAATTCTTTTGAACAGTATATTACTTGAAACTTCCTGACAGATTAAAACTGTGTTCCAGGCCGAGACTCGAACTCGGGACCTTTGCTTTTCGCGGGCAAGTGCTCTACTAACTTCTTTTTTTTTTTTTTTTACGTGTTCGAGTTCGAGGATCGAAGGATCAGGAAGAGGATGGAGTGGGTTTGTCGATGTTGTTCTTTTTATTTATTTATTTCTTTAATTTTTATAACATTTTTTTGTATTGTAGATTTATTTTTGTTTCATTACAAAGAAAGATCCTACAACTGCCGTAGCCGAGCGTCCGAGTTGTCTTCTCGTCTGTTGGGAGGGGTTCCCCCCTATTCCGTCCGTAGAGGATCAATATGCTCCAGGATTCTTCTTCATTTTCAGCGTCTCATACCCGGAACGCCCCAGTGAGCAGGAGGATCCGCAAATAATGAACCTAAATAATTTGCGAAACGAGTTCTGTACTTCGGGTGGCGGCTGAAAGCTGCACGTGTCGTCATCAATAGGGAGCAAAAGTCGAGTGTGCCTTTGGGACCATCGCAAAATATGTAGTAAACGGCCATGCCTTTTAGCCAGTTAACGGCCTTCGTTCTGGTTGATGGAAAGTATACGACGTCGGGGCGCAATACGTCATCAGGGGAAATAGACTCCGGCAATCGCCGCAAGAGTAATGCCAGCATGCGCTGCGTCAGTAGCCAGCACTCGCTGGTCGCGGCACACGTCAGACGGTGTGCATCCGAGTCAGCGACTGAGCATGTCGGACACAAGGGGTCGTCCGTCAGATGTATGGACTGTAACCTCTGACGAGTAGCGAACTTCCCATTCACAACCACGTACCACAATGAACGCACCGTCGTAGGTAGAAAAGGCGTGTGTACCGCTCGCCACACCGTGTTCCAGGTAACTTCAGGATGTCTGTGGGTGACCGTATTTACAGGTTGCCGCTGCTGATAGAGGCGATAATAGTCTTTTGTGCTGGGCTTCCGTGTCGTCGGAAGTTCTGACCGTAAGTAGCTGAAGTCAATAAAGAAGTCTCTGATGTGAGTGAGTGCCGGTGAAATGTGTCCTACAGAAACCGGGGGATGCAGAGAGTGTGGTGCCACTTCCGCTATCAGGGTGCCCGTCAGAGTGGCGTGGGCAGAGGTCCACGTGCGACGCATAGTGTTGAGATAAAGCGATCGCGCATGGTTATATACGTGAATTAAACCGATACCGCCCGTCCGCTGCGGCAGTGTCAGGGTGGCGTATCGGACTTTAAAAACCAGACCGGTGCTTACGAAATGTCCATATGCTGCTTGAAATCTGTCGGCCATCGTAGCTGTCAAGGGAAGGATATGCGCAAAATAGTTCAGTTTTGAGACAAGATAGGTGTTGACATAACGTGTTCTGAGGAGCATATCCAAGCGACGCAGTTTGTTGTCCTGCAGCAGAGCACGTGTCTGGTGTAGGAGCCGGCGGTACGTAGCCGCCGCCGTGCGGCGGACATTGCTGTAGAATTGCACTCCTAAACACTTGAGTACGGGCACCTTGTCAAAGGGCACCGCCGTTGTGTGGGAAATCCCCCCTCCGACATCCATGTATTTTGTCTTCTTCACGTTGATGACGCTCCCAGCGACCGCCCCGTTCTGGCGTAGCCACTGTAGCGCCATATGCATTTCATCCTCTGATCTGGCCAGGAACACCACGTCATCGGCGAATGCACCACAACAAAAGGTCACGTCCCGCAAGGAGATACCAGTTAATCGCTGCCGTAGACCTTGTAAAGCTGGTTCAAGCGCTGCAGCAAATAATATGCCCGACAGGGGCCACCCTTGTCGCACTGACCGTCCAACAACAATGTGACCAGACTGATAACCGTTGACCATCATGCGGGAGCGCGCTCCGTGGATCAGCGAAGGACCACCTGTGCAGTCTCCGGAGAGAGGCCCATGTGTTGCAAAACTGCGCGTAAGAAGCCGTATTCGACGCGGTCGAATGCGTGGTCAAAATCTACGGCGACAAGGGCGCCTCGTATTTTGCAGGCCGCCGTCAAAGCAATTTCGACGCGGTCGAATGCGTGGTCAAAATCTACGGCGACAAGGGCGCCTCGTATTTTGCAGGCCGCCGTCAAAGCAATTACGTCGCGGTATGCTCCTAACGCCGTATGAATGTTGCTGACACCACCTAAACATGTCTGATCGGTGTGGATGGCTGTCCCGATAGCGGTGTGGAGACGCGCGCGGAGGATACGGGCGAAGATCTTGTAGTCGTTGTTGAGGAGTGTGAGTGGGCGAAAGTCCTGCCACCTACAACCACCATTCGGTTTCGGAACTGGGATCAAGATGCCTTCTGTGAATTCTGTGCGGACAGTGAAATCATGGCGGATCAGGTCTTGAAACATTTGGAGCCACTTGTCACCCATAAGGTGGTAAAAAGTGCGGTAGAATTCCAGGGGTAAACCGTCCGGTCCAGGCGACTTGTTCGGTGCTCCACGTGCCAAGGCCGATGTCAGCTCGTCGGGTGTAATGGGCAACAGCAGACTATCATCGGGTGCCACGTCCCGAGGGGCGGGAAAATCGTGCAACAGCTCGTCATAATCACGTACATTTCGCGGATCTTCCATGTACAAGGTCCCATAGTGTCTGGCGAACGTGTGCGCGATGTCCGTTTGTGTCACTGCGCGCCCGCCGTCCTCCATGTTTACCGCCGTAATGAGCTGACGTTTGCGGTGGCACCTCTCGCGCACAATGTGATACTCTGACGCTGTTTCGTTGGGGATACAGTCTTGCACTCGCGCACGGATGTGGACACCGTCTAGCTGCTCTGTCCTGATGCGAAGTAGACGAGCTTTGATGCGTTGTACGGACATCTGACGTTCGGGAGACGGCGGTTGCGTCGCCAGCTCACGTAACGCTGTATAGTAAAATTCCGATGTTGCCCTTTGCCAGTTCGATCTGTCACGCCCGTAGGCCATCAAGGTCTTTCGGAGGGCAGGTTTGACACATCCCAGCCACCACAGCAACGTGGAAGCATACATAGGCAGGCGCCTGATACATCGACGCCACGTGTCAGTGACTGCTCGCCGACACGCTTCCTCGCGAAGGAGGGAGACGTTCAGCGTCCACGGGTCTCTGCTGCGTCTTGTGAGTTGTCGGGGCAAGGTGACAGTGCAGATGTACGCGAGATGGTCCGTGAAGGCCGTCGGCCAGAGTTCTGCATCACGGGTTGCTGTGCGGAGGGCACGCGAGACGTATATCCGGTCCAGACGACTGGCTGAATGGCTGGTAAAGTGCGTATATCCACTCTGGGTCCCATGATGTAAGAGCCATGTGTCGTGGAGCGCGAGGTCACGTATCAATGCTTGTAGAGCCGGGCGTGGGACGTAACTCGGTATCTGGTCCTCGGGCCGCAGAACACTGTTAAAATCGCTTCCCACTATGTAATGGTCCATATTTCCTTGCAAAAGTGGGGCCAACTCCTCCGAATAGAAGACATGCCTGTCACCACGGTGCGAATTACCGGAGGGAGCGTAGACGTTAATGAGGCGCACTGCGCCAAGTGTGAGTGCGATGCCTCGCCCGTTCGGCAAGTACGTCGCGTCCGTCGCGTCCGTCGCGTCTATGCCATCTCGGAGAAGGATGGCCGTTCCTCCTGCGCCATCACCTACGGGTAGGCTGTACGTGGTGTAGCCATATAAGTCTAAACACAGCTCGAGACGGACCTCCTGGAGAAGGGCAATGTCCAAGTCTGCCGCTCTGATCATGTCGTGTAACATGCGTGTCTTGACAGTGGAGTGGACACCATTTACGTTGACTGTTCCCACACGGTATGACTGAGACATATCAAGTGGCGGAGGCAGTGTGCCGGTGCAATCCCACAGTGATCTCACACACCACACAGCCATCCATCTGCATGCTGTGCATTACTGTGCCGTAGGAGTCCCTGACTGGCAGAGCCCTCCGGGCTCAATGTCTGCCATGGGCTCTGGTAGAGATATCGATGTTTGCTGTGCATCATCTGCCTCCATATCGTCTGCCCAATCACCAAGAGACGATTGTGATGTCATTGGGGGCTGGACGCTTTCACAGGAGCCCATATTTTGGGAATCGACGCAGTGCGCCTCGTTTTCTGGGCTACCAGATTTAGGAGAGTGTTCCTTGTCTTCAGGCACCTTCTGGTGAATGATGCCACTGGAGTCCGTTGCAGTTGTGGGCGAGTCAACGAAGTCGATGTCTTCCGCCGGCTTCACATTCCTGTCCTGTTCGTCAACTGACCATCGCCTCTTCTTGTGTCGCTTGGGTGATTTTTGCTTTCGGGTCCGAGATTCGACATCCACTGGAGGGCGGGGCTCGACATAGTCTCGGTCGCTGGGAACCCCTGTGTCTGATCCCGACAGTGACGGTGGCTGGGTGCCCCCGACGCTGCGGTGGGCGGAGGCTGTAGGAACCTCTGCACCGTTGGGCTGCGGCGTCGTCGACGGCGCTGACTCTCCAACGGATCTGGCAGCGGCTTGAGGAGGTAGCAGGTTTTGACCATCCATCACATCATGTCGTGCCGCCTCCACATATGTTAGCGGGAGAGAGGTCATAGTGGATCGTTGGGGAAGTTCATTGCGGGGCACCTGAACGAGGCGGCGCTGCAGACACTCAGTTCTAACATGGCCCTCCTGGCCGCAGCCCGAGCAGGTCCTCGGTTGTCCATCATATATAACAATTGCGCGGCAGCCACCAACGAAAACATACGATGGAACGTGCTTCTTAAGTTCTGTGCGCACTTGTCGTACCCCGTTAAGGACAGGGTACGTTTCGAATGTGTTCCATTTCTCCTGTGTGTGGCTCAGAACTGTGCCGTATGGGCGCAGCGCATCAACGACTAGGTTGGCAGGAACTTCGAACGGTAGTTCAAAGATGCGCACGGTACGCACCCCCAGACCAGCATGGTCAACTCCTACCACGCTCACGTTACCGTCTGCGTGACAGAAGCGAAAGCCGTTTGCAGATCTTTGGAGTAATCTGTCGCAGGCCGCTTCGCCAATCAGTTTGAGGTACACTGTGCTGGTTACAATAGACAGATGAATTCCTATCAGTTCTTGTGGTTCGATGTGCATGATGTCTCGTAGAAACCGTTCAATTTCATGGGCCTTCGGTCTCGTGTAAGATGCGTTGAACGTTAGTTTGATTGTAGCTTTTCGATATGAGAACGCCATGTCGGGTCGGTACAGGTACTATACGGCAAGACAACGACGCGACCGCGCGCTAGCGGGTAAACAACAACACCTGCGGAGCACTGCCCGGCGCGCCGAGCCCGTCCGCACGGTAACACGGCTGAAAGCCGACGAAGCACGACTCACGCCCGTTCTCACAGCTTTACTTCTGCCAGTATCTCGTCTCCTATCTTCCAAACTTAACAGAAGCTCTCCTGCGGACCTTGCAGAACTAGCACTCCTGAAAAGAAAGGATATTGCGGAGACATGGCTTAGCACTTGCCCGCGAAAGGCAAAGGTCCCGAGTTCGAGTCTCGGCCTGGCACATAGTTTTAATCTGTCAGGAAGTTACATATCAGCGCACACTTCGCTGCAGAGTGAAAATCTCATTCCAGTATATTACTTGTTGAAATTCATTGCGGAACTGTGCGGTTATTTTTTTCTCTTTCCTACCAACGAGCCCGTATTCCCGATAACTTTGTCTTCTATTCCTTGCCGCTCTGCACGGTATTTGGATTTATAGCTTCCATTTCACAACAACTTCGCTGACAGTGGACACGAGAACACGTATATGTATTGTATGTAATTTCTCTGCTGGGACTCTTCATCCTTGTGCTAACTTTGCACTTGAAGATGGAAATAATTCAGAATCCCTTTGCTTTATGACAATAAAGTCAATCTTCACCTGCTGTATGACTTTTATGAGACCCAGCCAGCTTAACGACAAATCGACGCATAATTACGGGAATGGTCCCCAACCTCCTATGTCACTTTGTCACACCTTCATTTATTGTTACTTGGGTGTCACAAATTTGAGCACAATACGGTTAGCCGTTTCAATGCCTGGTTAGAAACCGTGTATAGCGCGATCTGGGAGCAACGACATGGTTGTAATAGCTTCCTGCTCCCAACGGGATGCTTGATTTCAATGAGTCCTCTTGCCTCTTACCATGAGGTGCTTGATTTTGGTGAGTACTCTGGTCTCTCGTCATTGAGGTACCTGATTTCGATGAGTAGCCCTGGTTTTTAGATTTGGAGGAGGGGACCAAACAGTGAGGTTGTAGTGACGTAACAAGACTGTTACGCCACACGGTAGTAGCCAAAATAAAGGCACGCTAGATTAAGGCAGACGGGCGTGAAGTCTGGAACATGAGAACTTATAAATGAATACGAAGAAAAGTATGTAGATGCTTTTTACTTAACTTTTATTTATTCCTTGGAATACATCTCTCTTGAATACTCGAAGCTATAGGCACTGATACAAATGGCTCCTTGTTAGTTCGTAGCCATTAACTTCTGATGGCTATTCTGTCTCTCGGCTAATGAGAGAGAAAGGCTTCGTACAACTGGGCGATAGCTAGGTTCGCGTACAACTGGGCGGTAGCTTGGTTCTCGTACAACTGGGGTCGAGTCCACTCTCGTATCACGAGACCTGCCTTGGTGGTGGCGCTAGGTCTGCGATCACAGTGGCGACACGCGGGTCCGACATGTACTACATGGACCGCGGCCGATTTAAACTACCACCTAGCAAGTGTGGTGTCTGGCGGTGACACCACATTCCTCCCCCGCAAATCGGCGAACGGTCGTGTAATAAGGCTTCCGCCCGCCGTGGGGAGGACCACATGTTGACGTATGCGATGAGGTGGGGAGCCTAACAACAGGCGAGGCTGTGCCACCCGCACCCGGCCATCCGGTCCGAGGGGAGCTAGGAAACGCCTGCAAAACTAGTCCAGGGTGCACGTCAACATGTGGTGTATGCGCCCGTAAAGAAACATGAGGGGCCGAAGTGTCGACCTCCATTGCGTCGGGGGAGCCGACGCGCGATGACGTCACGTGGTCCGGAGCGGGCGGGAGTGCCATGGCGGAGGACAGCTGGTCACGGGAAGCGATCGGCGGCGCGTGACCCTGGGAGGCGCTTGGCGGCTGCAACGAAGCGTCGAATGCGGTCGGCGGCGGCGGCGGCTGCTGGTGCTGCTGCTGCTGCGGCGGCGGCGGCGCGTCGCCATGGGGCAAAATGGAAGGCATCGTCGGTAACACCTGGGGATGAGGCGAGCCAGTAGATGGGTCCCCAGGGCGCTGACCGGACGGCACCGTCGCTGAAAGCAGACGGGGAGCGGCAGAACCCGAGCGACGACAGAGGCGCAGCTGATTGAGATGCCGACGCACCTCACCAGAGGCCCCCAAAACCAAATACATCGCGCGGCCGAGGCAGCGAAGAATGCGCCCTGCGAGCCAACGCCGTGAACCTCGATAGTTGCGATAAAATACAACGTCGCCTGGAGCAAAAGCAGGAGTCTGCCGCTGCGCAGGAACCTGATGCGGCGGATGCAGCAAAGACATCAAGGTGCGATGAGGACGACCGTGGAGCAACTCAGCCGGCGAGCGACCATCTCGGGGCTGAGAGCGATACGAAGACAAAAAGAGCAACAATGCGTCCTCCCGAGAATGCGACTCTTTCAATTTCAACATCTGGGACTTGAAAGTCCGGACCAATCGTTCAGCGGCACCGTTGGACTGAGGCGAAAACGGCGCGGATGTCAGATGTTGAATACCATTGGCCTGGCAGAATGACTGAAATTCTGCGGACATGAATTGTGGGCCATTGTCGGAAACAATAGTCTGCGGAAGACCTTCAATGCAAAAGATAGCAGACAACGCTTGGATGGTGGCGGAGGACGTCGTGGAAGACATCCGGACAACAAAAGGAAAATTACTGAAGGCGTCGACCAGAACCAACCATCGAGCATTCCAGAATGGACCAGCAAAATCAATGTGCAAGCGTTGCCAAGGGGAAGTGGCTTTTGGCCATGCAAAGACTTTCCGCGGCGGTGCGGACTGTTGGTCGGCACACGCCGGGCACGAAGAACACATATTCGTAATCGCAGCATCGATTCCGAACCAAGTACAGTGCTGACGAGCAAGTTGTTTCGTTCGCACTATACCCCAATGTCCTTGGTGAAGAAGCCGTAAAACAGAGGACTGTAACGAACGTGGGACCACGACTCTGGACTGATCATTATCAGAACGCAACAACAAAACACCACGTCGAACAAAAAGTCTCTCCTTGTGAGCAAAAAATCGGCGAACCAACGGATCCTCGATCCGAGACTTTGACAAAGGCCATTGCGTAGCAACAAAACGTAAAACAGTAGCAAGGACAGGGTCAGCAGCTGTGGCTGTAGCGACACGACGAAAATCAATCGGAAACGATTCGACCACTACATCGGTTTCCGAATCAATGAACATGCAAGCAAGTTCGGAAGAATCGAATGCTTTATCCTCAGCAACAGGCAAACGGGACAACGCATCGGCGTTTCCGTGCTTAGCAGTGGACCGATACAATATATCGTAGCGGTACTGCGAGAGGAAAATAGACCAGCGAATGAATTTCTGCGCTGTACGTGGAGGTACAGGCTTGGTCGGATGAAAAAGCGATGTCAAAGGTTTGTGGTCTGTGATGATGGTAAAGTGACGACCATACAAGAAATCATGGAACTTAGTAACACCAAACACGAGAGCTAAAGCTTCTTTCTCTATCTGTGAATAATTTCTTTGCGCAGACGAGAGCAATTTGGACGCAAAGGCAATAGGGCGATCATGTGAGCCAACTTTGTGCGCAAGCACAGCACCGATCCCGACATCCGATGCATCTACCATCAACAAAAGGGGTTGCTGGGGATCGAATGGCGTAAGGCAAGTATTAGAAAGCAACGCCGATTTCAACTGGCGAAAGGCGCGTTCACATTCCGTCGTCCAGACGAACGGAACACCTTTACGGCGTAAGCGATGAAGCGGAGCTGAAATGGAAGAGGCATTGCGCACATATTTATGATAATAGTTAATTTTACCCAACACACTCTGTAGCTGTTTGAGATTTTGAGGGGACGGCAAGTCTTGTATGGCACGGAGGTGCTCTGGACTCGGATGTATGCCTTGGGCATTAATGACATGTCCCAGGTATGGTAAGTCACGAGCAAAAAACACACATTTGTCCTTCCTCAAGCGAAGACCATTTTGCCGCAAGACCTGAAATAATGTTCGTAAGTTCGCAAGATGATCTTCTTCTGTCTGTCCGGAGATCACTATATCGTCCAGATAGTTTGCTGCAGTAGGGACCGACGCACAAACAGTTTGTAAATATTGCTGAAACAAGGCAGGGGCGGATGCACACCCGAATGGCAGTCTTTTGAAGCGGTACAATCCAAGATGCGTGTTAACCACCAATACGCGCTGGGATTCGTCGTCCACCGGTATTTGCAAGTACGCATCGGCTAGGTCCAACTTTGAAAAATATTTTCCCGGGCACAGTTTAGCAAAAAGATCTTCCGGGCGGGGCAAAGGAAAAGTAGCAGTCACTAGCTGTGGATTCACTGTGGCCTTGAAGTCCACGCAAAGTCTCAATTTTCCGGAAGGTTTTGGCAAAATTACTAAGGGTGAGGCCCAGAGAGAAGCTTGCACTCGTTCAATTACACCCTGTGATTCGAGATCGTGTAACGTTTTTGCGACCTCATCACGCAATGCGTGGGGAACATTGCGCGCCCTGAAAAATTTCGGTTGCGCGTTTACCTTCAGTTCTAAATGTGCTTCATAGTTTTTAGCGCAACCTAAGCCCGGTGCAAAAATGTCTGCAAATTCGTCACACAGCCGAGAAACACTGTCTGTAGGCACAGTCTGATTCACTGATAGGACCTGATTTACAACAGACATGTTAAACAACTTAAATAAATCTAGACCAAATAAGTTCACTGCAGAAGAAGAACGAAGAACGTAAAATGACACAAGTTTTGTTTGTCCCTGGTATGTTGCAAGAAGACTGCACTGTCCTAACACAGGAATTTTCTGTCCGGAATATGTAGTTAGCTTAACATTTGCGGCACGCAACGGAGGTGCGCCCAGTTGTTTGTATGTGTCGTGATTGAGCAATGAAACTACAGCTCCGGTATCGAGCTGGAATGGTATCACTCTGCCTTCAAAGTCTAAGTCCACAAAAAGTTTATCGTCCTGCTGACGACAAGAGCGACTGTTTTGTGCAATTGGAACAGACACTGGTACAGAATCACTTGCTAATTGACGTGATTTCCGGCGACGTCGACGCACAGTTTTTGTGGGACGATCACAGTCACTGTTAGAGAAAGTGTCACTGGACGAAGTGGAATTAACGACATGAATGTCCATAGGCGAAGGTCCACGAGCCTGAGTGTCCTTGGTTCGATTCCGGCGCGAAGCAAAGGGCCTGGAATGATTGTGATTGTCTGATCTGAGCTTTTTCTGGCAAACACTTTGAACATGTCCTTTCTTATTGCAGAAAAAGCAAATAGCTTGGCGTGACGGGCAATGTTCACGCGAATGTCTAGTAGCACACCGCGGGCATGATTTCACGACATTTGTGGGCTGGCGCGGCACACCTGGCTTAGCACGCGGCGGTCGCTGTGCGTCCGTGCGCGAGGCCCGGTTACCGGGTCGCACAGCGCGTCCAGCGGGCCGGTCAATGTTACACACGGCTGGCGAAGTTTCAAAAGATTCCTGAGCACAGTCAAGTGTGTCCTGTCTATCCAATATGTCTATCACTTGTTGAAGGGAGGGATTAACTAGTTTCAAAATTTGCTCCCGTATGCGAACATCAGAAACGTTCTGTGCAATTGCATCACGCACCATTGTATCTGAATAAGAAAGACCACAGTCACATTCAAAGGCACAGTCCCTAGTAAGTCCTTGCAATGTTGCTACCCACTCCCTATTAGTTTGACCGGCCGTACGTTTTGTACGAAAAAACGTATACCGTTTTGCAACCACATTAACTGTTTCTTTGAAATAGGCATCTAATGCAGACAAAATTTCCTCGTAGGACAGAGTTGCTACGTCTCGCCGGGGAAACAATTTCACTATCACACGGTATGTGGACACACCGACACAAGAAAGCAAAAACGGCTGCCGCTCATTACCTTGAATTCTGTAGGCAGCCATGTGAAAGTTGAACTGGCGAGACCACTCTTGCCACGTCTCATCGGCTGCCACGTATGGTCGAAAGGGAGGTGCAACAGCAGGTTGTGGCTGCGGTAGCGAAGAAGCGGCGGCGGCCGCATCGGTGTGCAGCGCACGTTGACCCTGGACGAGCTGTCCAAGGGCATCCAGTAACGCCTGCGTCTGCTGATTCTGCAAGCGATAAAATTCGGACAGTACATCTGGAGATTGTGGCGAAGCCATGACACAATGAAATGTAAGCAATCAGAAATAAATGTAAGCAAGCAGAAAAAAGGTCACTTTTCCCTCGTCGCCAATCTGTAGTGACGTAACAAGACTGTTACGCCACACGGTAGTAGCCAAAATAAAGGCACGCTAGATTAAGGCAGACGGGCGTGAAGTCTGGAACATGAGAACTTATAAATGAATACGAAGAAAAGTATGTAGATGCTTTTTACTTAACTTTTATTTATTCCTTGGAATACATCTCTCTTGAATACTCGAAGCTATAGGCACTGATACAAATGGCTCCTTGTTAGTTCGTAGCCATTAACTTCTGATGGCTATTCTGTCTCTCGGCTAATGAGAGAGAAAGGCTTCGTACAACTGGGCGATAGCTAGGTTCGCGTACAACTGGGCGGTAGCTTGGTTCTCGTACAACTGGGGTCGAGTCCACTCTCGTATCACGAGACCTGCCTTGGTGGTGGCGCTAGGTCTGCGATCACAGTGGCGACACGCGGGTCCGACATGTACTACATGGACCGCGGCCGATTTAAACTACCACCTAGCAAGTGTGGTGTCTGGCGGTGACACCACAGAGGTCTTAGGTCTCGTCGGATTAGGGAAGGAAGGCGGCCGTACCCTTTCAAAGGAGCCATCCCGGCATATGACTGAAGCGATTTAGGGACATCACGGAAAACCTGCCGCGGGGGACTAGCCGGGCGGTCTAAGGCGCTGCACTCATGGACTGTGCGGCTGGTCCCGGCGGAGGCTCGAGTCCTCCCTCGGCCACGGGTGTGTGTGTTTGTCCTTAGGATAATTTAGGTTAAGTAGTGTGTAAGCTTAGGGACTGATGACCGTAGCAGTTAAGTCCCATAAGATTTCACACAGATTTGAACATTTTTGAACGGAAAACCTAAATCAGGTTGGCCGGTCACGGGTTTGAACCGTCGTCCTCCCGAATGCAAGTCCAGTGTGATAACCGCTGCGCCACCTCGTTCAGTCAGAATCCTTGGCAGGAACACCTTTCACTATGTTTAGCGTGATCCAAGAACAACGACATGGATGTAATAGTTTCCTGTTTCCATCATGATGCTTAATTTCGGTGAGTCCCCTTGTCTCTCACCATTGTGGTACTTGGTTTCGTTGAATATCCTTGGTTGGTTGGTTGATTTGGGAGAGGGGACCAAACAGTGTGGTCATCGGTCCCATCGGGTTAAGGAAGGACGGGGAAGGAAATCGGCCGTGTCCTTTCAAGGAAACCATCCCGGCATTTGCCTGAAGCGATTTAGGGAAATCACGGATGGCTGGACGCGCGTTTGATTCGTCGTCCTGCCGAATGCGAGTCCAGTGTGCTAACCACTGCGGCACCACGTTCTGTCAGTATCCTTGGTAGGAACATCTGTCACTATGACTCCATTGACATTTTATCTTATTACAATGGTTACAGTTTGTATTCCGGTGGCAGCCCTGTAGCATCCAGCGGTGGTTGGATGGAAACACACACCGAAGTCAGTCACCCTGATAGTGGGATTCGAGGGCGGCCATCGAAATCATGCATTCCGATGGTTTGGGGAGTCACTACAATCAACCTCGTGGGGAACAGGAAATTTTCCCCCATAGGGAACAGGAAATTTTCGGAGGATGCTCCTGTGGCGGTTTGCCCTTTACGAGCAAAATCTGTTCGCGCCTGACTGTAACAGTCCCGAGAACAGCGTTACCTTGCACTTTGGTGGCTGGGTCTTCGCCTTTTTCGACGTTGGTGAAGCCGCATGTTTCCAGCGCTTGCTTTGCTCCTTTGTCTCGGTGTCATCGTAATTCAGCGAGCAGTCGTCAGAAGAAAATGGCTCTGAGCACTATGGGACTTAACATCTGAGGTCATGAGTCCCCTTGAACTTAGAACTACTTAAACCTAACTAACCTAAGGACATCACACACATCCATGCCCGAGGTAGGATTCGAGCCTGCGACCGTAGTGGTCGCGCGGTTCCAGATTGAAGCGCCTAGAACCGCTCGGCCACCAGAGGTCGGCGGTCGTCAGAAGTAGTTCTCTAGATTTTGAGTAGGTGTGAGCATTCGTGGTACCCTTCGGGAGGCGACCTTTGTCACTTACCAAGTGTCGTGCACGATGTTGAAAATTGATCTGTGACTGATTTTTCACTTTTCTCACTATCGCCTCGATAGTGATACGTCGGTCTTGGATCCCCAGCGGCTTCAATTCTCTTGCTATTTTCTGATCTAAACAGAGAAGTAATCTCCTACCTCGTTCTTCGAGTTTGATCTCACTGGAAGCTTCTGCCCCTCCTAATCACTATGTCATGTACTGATGCATTGTTGGCGCACAGTGCAGTATAACAAAATAATCGCGACACTCCTTTTCGTTTTTGTTATCCAGAGCGATAGAAGCACCCCAAGCGACCAGCAAGCCATACTTTGAATGCGATATCGTATGAGTGCGAATACTAACGTTTATACAGATTTGTAACACAGTATTTACAATAGGGAGAATGGGTAGTGCCATAAAAATCGACACTAACCAAGAAATTACACCTTATTCGTGATCATTTAGTCTCCTAAGGACCCTGGGAGTTAAGAAACGGTGCATTACAGTACAGTTTATTTACAATTCTCTTGTAACCTACAGACATTTACTGAATAACATCGTTTTCCCTTAATAACAAAAAACTGGTAGTAAACACGAGAAGACCTGACCCTTTACGGACAGATGGTGTATATCTAGCCAACAAAGTAGAGTTTCATTCGCTACACTTTCAGCCAAATCAGTGAATGTGGATCGTAGGAAACCTGCATCGAATGTAATACCAACAATATTTATCGTATCAAAAACCAACCACTGCTGTAACTTTAGG
The DNA here is from genome assembly GCF_021461385.2 of Schistocerca piceifrons. Lineage (NCBI taxonomy): Eukaryota > Metazoa > Arthropoda > Insecta > Orthoptera > Acrididae > Schistocerca > Schistocerca piceifrons. The sequence continues at coordinate 448,897,477 of NC_060144.1, read as the reverse complement.
GAAAACCACAGAGACATGGCGATAAATGGTCAAAAGCGATGAAAGTGCTTACCAACACAGGAGAAACTCAGTTCCATAATTGATGCTATATCTGAGTCATAAACGGCAAGAATCTTCGACACATTCGCTTTTAAAACAAAAGTAATTACATTTAGAAAAATATTTGTGTGTTATAAAGTCGATTGAAGGATAAGAAAGAGCGAATCATTGGACTCCATAAAGAGTTTTTAAGTGACACAAGGAAAGTGTCTATGATAATAACAACAGACAACGACAGAAATGTATGCTTCTCAGGCATGAAACGTATTTACATACTCTTGCTTTCAGCTGAATAAGCTGCAAATATAGACATATTCAAAAGCATTTCTTCATGAAAGACTTGTAGCTTTTGTCATTAAATCAGTGTGATTCGGCTGTTTTTACATGTATTTCACGACAATTCATGTCTCTTGGCAACTAACTAACGCACAGGACACAAAAATTTAACAACTCTTCCGTTAATTAAATAGAAAATAATTAAAAACAAACATTGTCTTTAGGGCGCATATGAATACCTGCTTTCTCAAGGCTTGGAGCGCTAGTGTCGCTGTAAACAGTAACAACTTCCACAACAGAGAGTATCGTGACTGTATTTATTAGACAGTGGTGTACACTTCCACCAACTCAACATATAGTGTTACAGCGTTGTTTTCCCCTACAGACGCAGAAAACGCATTACCATGCGATACTCCACTTTGTCGATGGGTGGAACCGTTTTGTTTTGGCATCTTTGATGGCGTGCTACGATACCGAGATTGGAATTCAGTGTGTACCACAACTTCAGACATGTACCTGAAAACAAACAACAAACGAAGTAATTTCATTGTTTCGACGTCACATTTAAAACGTTGTAACTGTCACTCGTTGAGAACGTATTACGGCGCCACACAGCACGTTGTCTAGATGTACATCTGCAACTATACTACGCACATTGTGTGGCGAAGGCGCTTTGTGTGCCGTTGTTACTTCTGCTTTTTCCAGTTACAGTTGCGAATAAAAATGGTTCAAATGGCTCTGAGCACTATGGGACTCAACATCTGTGGTCATCAGTCGCCTAGAACTTAGAACTACTTAAACCTAACTAACCTAAGGACATCGCACACATCCATGCCCGAGGCAGGATTCGAACCTGCGACCGTAGCAGCCGCGCGGTTCCGGACTGAGTTGCGAATAGTTCGTGGGAGCACGACTGGAGGTAAGCTTCCGTGAACGCTCGGATCTCTCTAATTTTATCTTTTAGCGAGCTGTACTTAGGAGGAAACAATGTATTGGTGGACTCTTCTAGGAGCTTTAACTGAAAACCACATGGGTGCTGCAAACGCCTTCAGCATCTACAATTGGAGTAGGCTGAGCATGTCAGTGATGTTTTCGTACATACTAAATGAACCTGTAACGAAACAAGCTCCTCTTCCTTGGACCTTCTCGATTTCCTCTATGAATCGTATCCGGTACGGATCCCATACTGCCGGCCGCGGTGGCCGAGCAGTTCTAAGCGCTACAGTCTGGAACCGCGCGACCGCTACGGTCGCAGGTTCGAATCCTGCCTCGGGCATGGATGTGTGTGATGTCTTTAGGTTAGTTAGGTTTAAGTAGTTCTAAGTTCTAGGGGACTGATGACCTAAGAAGTTAAGTCTCATAGTGCTCAGAGCCATTTGAACCAGTTTTTGATCCCATACTGTCGTGATGTGCAATATTCCCCAGGCGTTTGTCCACATAATGCAACTCACTGATGTGGGTGGGTGCAGCGCCAGATCGCAGGTGCTGTACTCTGTATCTAAGAGGTAGGTAAAAATAGCATGAGATGACAATGTTAATAGTTAACAGTTTTTAGTTATACCATTATCTGAGATAGTTGTAGTTTCCTTACATATATTAACTGAGTGACCTTTTCTTCTATCCTGCTTAGTTCTATAATTTTTATTGTAATATAATCACTATCATTTTTCCAGTTTTACAAACTAAGACAAAAGCGTCACCTTGCCTCAGTTGAATTTGACCATGGGACAAAATGAAAACACTGATAAGAGTTGGAAACCTTTCTATTGCTATAAATTACAAGACAGTACATAAATTAATGGAACATTGTTATATATTGGATAAGGAGTTCTTGCGGTGGGGCGCTCAACTTTTCAACCAGCGCTGTTGACAACTGTTGGATGGTCGGTGGTGCTGCATAACGTCTCCCCCACGCATTCCGCACATACTCGATAGCGTTTGAGTAGGGAGAACTGACAGACGAGTCCATTCGCTGAATATCCTCTCGTTACAAGAGTTCCTCCACCTCCTCTATTCGTTGCGTTCTGGCACTGTCATCCATAAAAAAGAAGTCAGGGTAGAATGCACCACTGACAAGATTCACAAGAGCGTTACAACAACGTTGACTGCTCAGTGTACCGTGTTCAGAGATTTAGAGATCAGTTCGTCCACGCAACATTGTGTCTTCCAACACCATAACACGTGGACCACCAAAATTGTCAAGTTCAGCAATGTTCCTGGTTGCATTACGCGTTCCCACCTGTCGCCATATAAGGTTACATCCAGCATTGGTTTGCTGAACGTAAGAGAAGGAGTTGACCATCAATAAATCCTATAGTCTCGTCTTAAAATTAAGTTTATTAGAAGTTCAATATTTTATATTTTCTGGTAAGTTATTGAAAATGTGTGTTTCTAAAAATAGGTCGAAAGTAAGTGACTAAAATCTTTGTGACTACTGTTCTTATTTCTAATGATGGTTCCGTGAACTGAGCTGTTGGTCTGGAAAATATATGTATTATTCATCACAGATTTCATTAAGGAATAAGTATATGCGGAAGCAGCAGCTAGTACCCACTGTTCCTTAAACATTCTTCTGCAGGACTTTCTTGAGTTCACCCTATAAACAAATCGTAGTACTGGTTTTTGGACGAGGAAAACGTTAGCTTCACTTAGTTGGTTACCCCAAAAACATCCTTTATGACACTACGTAAAGAAAGTAAGAGAATTATGTTGGCTTCTTTATTTGTATATCACCTTCATCTGACAACATTAGCACTGCAAGTGACAATTTGTTTAGGCGCTCTAGCAGTTCTGCGAGGTTATCCTACAAGTTGAATTCATTGTCAGACCATAATCCCAGGAAGTTAACACAGTCAATCTCTCCTACTTTCTGTTCTTCATACACTGAGGGTAAAAAGCCCCAACACCAAGAGGGAGCTGTGTAAGTTAAACAAAAGTTGGTAGGGGTGCTTAAAAGACGCCGTTATCAACACCTCATTAAGTTTTAACGAGGTCGTGTCATAGACTTATGAAAAACTGGACGTTCTTCTGCGATAATCAGAAATACTTGGTAGGAATGTAGCCACTGTAGGTGGCTGCTGGCAGCGGTGGTCACGACGAGCATGTATGGTCATAAAAAGACCAGGCTCCCCGGACAGTCACGTGAGTATTGGAAGAAGGGCGGAATCAGTCCAAAGTACTGTTATCCAAGATGGCGCCGAAGACGTCATCCAAGATGGCGGCTGTGACGTCAATCAAGATGGCGAATTTAGGCGGGAAATTTGAATTTTGGTGAGAAAGTGCCACGTCCCCCTCTCCCAGAAAAATGGCGCAAAGTTCAGATTGCAGCAGGATAATGCACCACACCACTCTTATCTCTACTAAGCAAAGAAACTGGCAGGAAAAAGTACTTGTCTTCATTATTTAACCAATTTCAAGCAGGTGTGTTCCCCACTGGTTCTGGACTCCAACTGGCTTAGTTCATATTGTCGCCACCAGAGAGCGCCACCCTGACGTCAGATGATGACACAAGTAGTGTTATTCAGGACGGCTGCAACCAATGTGTTCACCACAAGCTCCAGAGCTGGCTTAGTTCATATCGTCGCCACCAGAGGACGCCACCATGACGTCAGATCATGACACAAGTGCAGTTATTCTAGATGGCAGCAGCCAGAGTGTTCACTGCGAGCTCCAGAGCCCAACTGACTTATCATATCGTGGCCACCAGAGGGCGCTACCGTGAAGTTGGGTGCTGACACAAGATTGTCTGCTCTCTCTCGCGTGCGCTTTATAACGGGACACACGATGCGCCAGCTACCCACTACCGAGCGACCGCTCACATCACAGCCTCAAGCCCACACCTTTATACACACGCCGGACATAGTCTTCTGTAAATATGCTAACGAATTTAACTGAACATAAGTGACACCACCGTCGCTCAACAAACCTGCCAATTACCCAGGTACTTAATTCCATTTCAATTTTAATTATATTCAATAATTCAATTTACAGTTTCAATATTCAATGATCAAATGACAAGTTCCACATATTCCCATTATTAGCGCGGTGTTCATTCATGACCTAGCACCCCCCCCCCCACCCCTAGAATGCTGTACTCCTATTAGCTACTGCATTAATAACGTGATTCGACTTCATAGAACCTAGGACTTGGAATCAGTTTTCACAAATGCCACACCCACCTGAACTTGAATTCAAGTAGTTAGTCTCCACCACTACCCTCAACCCAGTACCAAGCCGCCTTAACGATCCATCTTCGTGGGCTGAAGTCTACTAAAGTGCACAGCGCATGACTTAATCCAAGATGGTGGGGCGAAATGGCAGGAAAACAGATCTGAACACAAGTCTTTATTTTGCAGGAGGTGTCTGCACCACGAGATTTGCTGTCCAACTGACATAGTGCACATTACTGCAATCAGATCGTACTGTCATCCCTCCTAAGACCTAATCCCAGGTGTTGGTCTGTAGGGTTGAAAATTATGCTAAAATTACTCAGGCTGTGCTGAGCTGTCGGGGACAGTAAGAAAGGAGTGCACCCTATTTATTTTCGAACATTTTATTTACGTATGGAATGTATTTATCACACTGACACCCGCCATGGTATGCTTTGGGTCACAATACGAGTCTGCAGTCACGCAAACAACTCCTAATTTACGCAAATAATTTAAGTACAGATTTTCAGACTCCTCCTAAATAACTCAGCACAGTTATGTCTAGACATGCTCAGTACTCGTAAACTGCCCAAATAACTCATAGCAAAGCCTACAAATTTGCTCACAAAATAAGTAAATCAACGCGTGCAAGCACCCTCCGCCAACCCCTCTCCAGCAGAGTTCACAAACACCCCCAGCGACGTGGCGCGACCGCCAGCTGTCAAACCACGCACAGGCCCAGGCCCGGGACCCGCAAACATGAGGCGGCCACATCTCATTCATAACTCATTTCTGAGAAATTCCTATCCAAATACGTGTTCACCTAGACACACATGCTGACGTGATCGGGCGGGAGTGCAGCCGAGAGCTGCAGACGAACACAGGCGAAAGTTGTATGCAGGCGCCGTTGATGACGCTATCAGACAGGGGCGGCGGGCTCGCTTACAGAGCGCGCACTCCCAGCAGGACCGCGCGCGTGGGGTGTTCCTCGCTACCCTCATTCTAACTGCGGTCCGGCGAAGAGGCTGCAGAAATCGATTCCAGAATAGCAGAACATGGTTTCACCTTAACTATTCTAACGGACCACAAGTGATGTTCGACTGACGCTTCGCCACGCGTAGCGACATACCGTTGCAAACGCATCTAGCAACGTTATCAATCTTATACTCAAGTCACATTTCTATCTAAAATAATAACCAATTCTAACTCTAGTTAATTCCATAGTCCCCCAGAAATACTTAACGTGCGATTTTGTACTAGTTTTCGTCTTCTCTCAGCTTTTATGCACGAAATTCTTGCCCTAATAGAACCTCTTTACGAAAATAACGCACAATAACGTCAAATGTAGTCTTCCTCACGGACCTAAAGTGATACCCACCACATCACGTTATACCCATCCTGCTATCAACATATGCAAATGCTCGCACAGCTATGTAGAAGCTCCCATATCCCAGCAAAAAGCATGTCAATCCAACATTATCATTTGCTCTTATCGAATTTACTCACCGATTTACTGATGCCGCTGATATCCAAGCACCAGGCACCTCTTCTTTCTGAGACAGATCCATAAATTACATTACAATTAAAACCTTAAACTTGTCTATAGATCATCAAATACATACCATACCCACAACAATATTGGAACTACAATTAAATGTTACTATTCATGCTATAGTCTGACACCCATCAAAGTACAGTTTCTGTCAGCTCTTGACTACTCTGCTTCAGTATCTACAGCACATATAATTTTCTACGAAAAATCTATTGCCGTTATCGATGTGCTCAATCTATACATACCTCACTACAGGATATACAGTCATCCTCTCTAGTCATGTCATAATATAAACCACAGTAACTTCACAATACAATATACATAGATTTTACACAAACAGTGCAATTATCTTTTATATCTATACAGCGCCCAAAAAAATTATCCTATGCCTACAATCACACAGGCTATATGTCATGATGCTCCCCAGTCATAGGTAAGCACCGTCCACCTTTTCTGTTTTTCTACAGAAATGACATTTAGCCGCAATAAACTATTTTACACTGTTCGCCATACATATCGTCAAATACGTAAAGACACCTGCTCATTTACCCTGTCATCCCACTCATGCCAGGAGCTTGAATATTAATGAATGAAACCGATCTCCAACTCAGCAATGTATCAACACTTGCCGTGTCGATGTAGTAAACATACAATTCCTATCCTAGGCCATATAAAATCACCCCTTTTACATCAGGAAGGCCTTTCTCAATTTAAGTCACTCTCAGATCTTATGTGCAAAGACAGGCTCGTTTCCCCTTGGTACAAACGCGCTACTGTTTCTTGTCGGACCTGCCTGCTTGCTTGCTTTTCTACACACATCTCCGGACTCTTGGATATAAGAAAACATCAATTTTAGCGGTACTTCTCGTTATCAAGCACACGCCAGTAGATGCCCAATCGCTCACGCAACATAATTCCGAACATATAGACTGGAAATTATTTCTCTACAAACCCCAAACTTTAGGTAGGTCGAGCATGCTCTATAACACTGAGTAACTAGAAACAAACAGATGAAAAATGATCTTTCCACCCACGAATACCGATCTCGCTGATCTAACAAACTCTCATATCAACCCTATAATTATAAGCCAACTAAGTCTTTCCCATGTCTAGAGAACAAGCAAACGTGTCTTCCACATGCCAGATGCACACACCACTATCGATTTTCTCTCAACTAAATAATGGCCCAAAATGTGCAGAAGCAGTCAACCAAACAACTTACATGGAAGTGAATAACAGTCAAGTGCAAACGCAGCTCCATACACAATCTACTCATATTTCTACTTGATCACAAAAGCTGACCATCTTACGATCACAGTCTCAATTGAACGTCATTCGACAATGAGCCAAGTATCAGAAATACACCCTACCAAAAGCGGTGGCTCTGGAAATGGAAATATCTGTACCGACCTTACGACTGAAACTACTTGCATCTGTGTTAAAGGATAACCGAGAGTTGACTGGGTGATCGACTGAGACAGAGCTTTACGAGGTACGATTTAATGGTTGACTGATTCATTCTAGAGAAGAAGTTGCTGCAGGTCAATTTTTTCCCATTGTTCTGTCCAGAGGAATCAGTCGTGTGACACAGCCTTCGTTCTACCTGTATACAGCCATGTGTTCTGTATGTGGTTTAAAGCACTGTCTACTTGCCATCATTAACGGTAAACCTGTCGGTCATCAGAGGACCTCCATCTCATGAGTGATTAAACTTGACACATTCCTCTAATTGAATGTTGATTTATGCGATCCTTCCTGTCGCACCCTGGATGTAAAATTGAGACTTCAGCGTCAGAACTAAGTTAGCAATAGGAGCTTGTGAAGCACTGCAATCCCCGTGTACACAATTGCCCGACACATGTGCGGTTTACATAGTTAGTGACGGAATGACTTGTAATCTTCACATGTCGGACGCTGTTCCTATGCGTTATCTGTTTCTTTGTAGGATCTATACCCCACTACGAAGGATCATTTTATATAGGCCTGATGCAAGCATAGTATAATTTCTGAGCCATGATTGGATGTGAACAGTGGACACTATCCGTATCAGGGAACCTATATTGTGCTCATATCACGCACAGCAAGTGTTTTACGGAAGTAGTTTGTTTTTCGTTTTACAGTTCAATAAGACAATTTATGGTAGAGAAATTGGGAAGAAAGATGTATGTCATCCGCTTGAAATATATTTCTCACATTGGAATATTAACAATGCTACAATTCCATACATGTGATAGGTCGCAAACGCATACGATCTAACATTATAGGCCAGTTTTAAGTGCAGAACGTTGTTTCTTTAGGAGTGCATGTGTTTATGTTCTCTCTCTTACGAATACCTTCCAGGTGCCGATCCTAGACTCTAGAACAATACTTTGGAGTTGATAGCTTGGTTGATTTACATAAAAATGCGTCGAATCTCATCCAACTGGGGTTCCATCGCTTATAAAAATCAATGGTTTGTTGTTCTTCTTAACTGTCGCTATTATATTACCACACTTTGAAATCTGTTACTATACATCGATAAGTGGTGCTAAGCTCCTCGATATGGTCACATCTCGGGAAATCTCGTGCACTTGGACGGGTTAGGACTCGGAAAGCTGATTTCATTCACGAGACGTGGAGTGTAGTGGTCTTCTTCTGGTCGGTTGCAGATTAATTCGCTAACTGTGCTGCAGGGCTGGTTGGTCAATGACAGTGTGGTGAGGGTCTTTGACTCACTAATTTTACCCTAAGACAGCGAGAATGCTCTTTGACTCCCATATGCTGAGAGACAGATCATAAATTAAACACTGTGCTCGAGGTGATAGAAATATGTGGAGCATTGTCTGGTATACTTTGATGATTTATGTGTTCGAGAGTTCAGACTGAATGGATGTACTGCTCAGTCATACACCCATGTTCGCAATGATACTCGCAACATGGAGAGGGCATGGTGCCACATAATTGCTCCGTGTTGAACTAAGTGTAAAATTCTTCTCGCTATCAAGTGTAATGTTTATTATTAGAGTACATGGGTGGTGTCTTTTCCATCCCATCCCCGCATTGGTTAGCAGATAATGTCTGACTGATATGGCTTGTTTGAATTCGGGAAAAAGTTTTGGTGGATGGACAGCAACTTCTGGGGTTTGCTAGCAGCGAAACAGTGATTGTATACATAAGTGCAATATGCGGAATGAGTCGAAAGGGAACACATAGTCGTCAGCTATTCCATCAGTGTGAGAGATTAGTCTAAAAGTAGAGCTCTTGAATCACCTTCGGGACCGAGCGAGGTGGCGCAGAGGTTAGCACACTGGACTCGCATTCGGGAGGACGACAGTTCAATCCTGCGTCCGGCCATCCTGATATGGGTTTTCCATGATTTCCCTAAATCGCTCCAGGCAAATTCCAGGATGGTTCCTTTGAAAGGACATGGCCGACTTCCTTCACCATCCTTCCCTAATCAGATGAGACCGAAGACTTCACTGTTTGGTCTCTTCCCCCAAACAACATAACTTAACCCATAACTTTTGGACTAGAGTTTGGAGACCTAATGCCGTAAAAGTCTTCCAGTTTGTTTATGTAGTAAGTGTCTTTTATTTAAAATCAACAGATGTGTGGTGTATTATGGTTTCCGCGGTATGACACAGGAGGCAGTAAGAGCAGCAGTTTGAGGTGAAAATTCGCAGAGGGATTGAGTAGGCCGCTAGGAATGCTTGCCTGGCTGCACACTGGACTATTCTGGGGAGCATTGTGGAATCTCTTACTCCGCACTGGACCGCAACACAGCTGTGCATCATTGCGCCGGCATCAGTGCCTAGTTGACTTCTAAGTGGGATGAGCTTTTATAGTTCGTAATTTTCCTCCGTTGGGAGCTAGAGAATAACGATGATAGCATGTTGGGCTGACTGATTTGAATGGGCACGCATCTATAGTACTTGTATGTAGTTTGGGGACGTACCATATTGCGCGCATTTCTGCCGAATGGTCAAAACACGGTCCTTTTGCACTAACTTGGGTCGTTCTGTTTATACATGGGTTGCAGTAGGTGGTGAATATGTCTTTCTTCGACTTTTGCTCAGTTTGGACAAATTGGAACGATCACATGTGGAAAACTGGAGAAATGAGAGCAGTTGCAAGATGCGTAGGGGGTGACTAAAACTATATTGGAATTTTACTGTAGCACCTAGGTTCGGGAAAGGTGACTCGTTTCAAAATATGACAGTGCCAGATATATCATTCAGTAGTCGTTGTAATAATTAGAGGAATGGTCAATAGGATCGAACGCGGGTATATGCTTGAACGAAAAGACCCGATTCCAAATGACTGACATCATTTCTAGCGGATAGCGTGACACTAGAGATCGGTGAAACTAGTGTACATTTTTTTAAGATCTCAACCAGCACATTATCTACTACTACTGTTTGTGTTCCTTCTCAATCAGTCATCGCCTATAACTCAGTGGATATATTGCTGAACGTCTGATATGGTCTTGAGACAGAATGGTTCAAATGGCGCTGAGCACTATGGGACTTAACATCTGTGGTCATCAGTCCCCTAGAACTTAGAACTACTTAAACCTAACTAACCTAAGGACATCATACACATCCATACCCGAGGCAGGAGTCGAACCTGCGACCGTAACGGCCGCGCGGTTCCAGACTGAAGCGCCTAGAACCGCTCGGCCACTCCTGCTGGCGATAGCAAAGGAAAGAGTATGTTCAGTCGTAAGGTGGGTACAGATATTTCCATTTCCAGAGCCACTATCTTCGGTAGGGTGTATTTCCAATACTTGGCTCATTGTCGAATGAAGTTCAATTGAGACCCTGATCATAAGATGGGCAGCTTTTGTAGTCAAGTGGAAATTTCAGTAGATTGTGTATGGAGGTGCGTTCGCGCCTGGCTTTCACATCCATGTAAATTTTTTTGTTGACTGCTTCTGCACATTTCAGGCCTTTGTTTAGTTGAGAGAAGATCGATAGTGGTGTGTGCATCTGGCATGTGGAACACATGTTTGTTTATTCTCTAGACATGGGAAAGACCTGAGTTGGCTTATAATTATAGGGATGATATGAGAGTTTGTTAGATCAGCGAGATCGGTATTCGTGGGTGGAAAGATCATGCACTAATATTCAAGCTCCTGCCATGAGTGGGATGACAGTGTAAATGAGCAGGTGTCTTTACGTATTTGACTATATGTATGGCACTTTGCGAGGTTTAGTTGTTGGTGCAATATGGCGAACAGTGTAAAATAGTTTATTGCGGCTAAATGTCATTTCTGTAGAAAAACAGAAAAGGTGGACGGTGCTTACCTATGACTGGGGAGCATCATGACATATAGCCTGTGTGAGTGTAGGCATAGGATAATTTTTTTGGGCGCTGTATAGATATAAAAGATAATTGCACTGTTTGTGTAAAATCTGTGTATATTGTATTGTGAAGTTACTGTGGTTTATATTATGACATGACTAGAGAAGATGACTGTGTATCCTATAGTGAGGTATGTATAGATTGAGCACATCGATAACGGCGAGAGATTTTTCGTAGAAAATTATATGTGCTGTAGATACTGAAGCAGAGTAGTCAAGAGCTGGCAGTAACTGTACATTGATGGGTGTCAGACTATAGCATGAATAGTAACATTTAATTGTAGTTCCAATATTGTTGTGGGTATGGTATGTATTTGATGACCTATAGACAAGTTTAAGCGTTTAATTGTAATGTACTTTAGGGATCTGTGCAAAATAATTTTACCACTGAAACTCCCAGAAAGAAGAGGTGCCTGTCAGCCCTCCAACATGGGTCAGTCAGGGGGCGTGGTGCTGGGTAGAGGATCGTGGTGCAGACATTAACTATTGGATTCCAATTTCAGGTGGGTGTGGCATTGGTGAAACTTGATTCTAAGTCCTAGGTTCTATGAAATCGAATCACGTTACTAATGCAGTAGCCAATAGAGTGCAGCATTGTAGGGGTGGGTGGTGCTAGCTCCTGAATGAACATGTACTGATAGTGCGAATATGTGGAACTTCTCATTTGATCATTGAATATTGAAACTGTAAATTGAATTATTGAATACGATTAAAATTGAAATGGAAATATGTACTTAGGTAATTGATAGGCTAGATGAGCGACGTTGGTGTCACTTGTGTTCTGTTAAATTCGTTAGCATATTTACAGAAGACTATGTTCGGCGCGAGTATAAAGGTGGGGGCTTGAGGCTGTGATGTAAGCAGTCGCTCACTCTCGGGCCCTGATGCAGCACATGTCTGGTTACAACGAGAGGGAGAGCAGACAATCCTGTGTCATCACCCAACTTCACGATAGCGCCCTCTGGTGGCCACGATATGAACTAAGTCAGTTGTGCTCTGGAGGTCGTGTTGAACACACTGGGTGCAGCCATCTTGAATAACACTACTTCGGTCATCACCTGTCGTCACTGTGGTGTCCTCTGGTGGCGACAATATGAACGAAGCTAGTTCGAGTTCAGACCCAGTGGGGAACACACCTGCTTGAAATTGGTTAAATAATAAAGACTAGTTCTTTTTTCCCACCATTTTCTTTGCTTAGTAGAGATAAGAGTGGTGTTGTGCATTATCCTGCCGGAATTTGAACTTCGTGCCATTTTTCTGGGGGAGGGGGGGGGGGGCGTGGCACTTTCCCGCCAAAATTCAAACTTCCCGCCAAAATACGCCATCTTGATTGACGTCATAGCCGCCATATTGGATGACGTCATCGTCGACATCTTGGATAATGGTACTTTGGACTGGTGTCACCCTTGTTCCAATACTCACGTGGCACTACCACCAGGGAAGATCATCTTGTTCGGCATATGGTACTGGGGCATTTGCATCTACAGTAGCAATCTGACCAGCAGTTGGTACCACAGTGACACAGCAAACTGTTAAAAACAGGTTACTTCAAAGACAGCTCCAAGCCAGACGGCCTGTAGTGTGCATTCCACAGACCCCAAATCATCGTAATTTCTGCAGTGTCAAACGAGAGCTTATTGGGTGGCGGGATGGAGATCTGTTGTGTTTTCTGATGGAAGCCTGTTTTGCCTCTGTGTCAGTGATGGCTGTGCGTTGTTTACAAGAAGGCCACTAAAGGCATGGCGTCAACCTGTCTGCATGCTAGACACACTGGACCTACACGTGGAGTTAGGGTCTGGGGTGCGATTTCGTATGACAGCAGTAGCACTCTCGTGGTTATCCCACGCACCCTTACTCCAAAGTTGTACGACAATCTGATGGTTCGACCTGTTGTGCTGTCATTCATGAACAGCATTCAAGGGATTATGTTCAGCAAGATAACTCTCGTCCACATACCGCTCTTGTAGCCCAACATGCTGTACAGAGTGTTAACATGCTGCCTTGGCCTGTTCGAGCACCAGATCTCTCTCTAGTCGACCATGTATGGGACAACAATGGACGACAACTTCAGCATCATTCGCAATCAGCATTAACCGTCTCTTTATTGACCGACCAAGTGCAACAGGCATGGAACACCTTACCCACAAACTGACATCCGGCACTTGTTCAACTCAATGCATGTACGTTTGCGTGTTTGCATTCAACATTCTGGCGGTTACATCGGTTACTAATGTACCATCATTTTATATTTGCAATGGCTTTTCAAGCGCTTTCATTAACTTAAGATCTTGCAACGTAAATCTCTCAAATACGTTACCTAAACAAAAATGATCGCGAAATTTCTTTATTCTATTTTGATTATTTCGTGGTTTTGCATGTTTTTTCTGTCAGTTTACGTATGTGATTAAAAGTATCCGGATGCCTGACTGAAAATTACTTACAAGTTCGCGGCGCCCTCCATCGGTAATGCTGGAATTCAGTATGGTGTTGGGCCACCCTTAGTCTTGATGACAGCTTCCACTCTCGCAGGCATACGTTCAATTAGGTGCTGGAAGGTTTCTTGGGGGATGGTAGTCCATTCTTCACGGAGTGCTGCACTCAGGAGAGATATCGGTGTCGGTCGGTGAGGCGTGGCATGACGTCGGCGTCCCAAAACATCCCAAAAGTGTTCTATAGAATTCAGGTCAGGACTCTGCAGGCCAGTCTACTACAGGGATGTTATTGTCGTAGCGAGGTGGTTACTCCGCCACATGCCGTGCATTATGAACAGGTGCTCGATCGTGTTGAAAGGTGCCATCGCCATGCCGCACTTAAAACATCAATGTAGGCCTGTGCTGTGATGGTGCCAAGTACAACAACAAGGAGTGCAAGCCCCCTCCATGAAAAACACGACGACACCATAACACCACAGCCTCCGAATTTTAATGCTGGCACTACACGCGCTGGAAGATGACGTTCGCCAGGCATTCACCATACCCACACCCTGCCATCGGATCGCCAGATTGTGTACTGTGATTCGTCTCTCTACACAACATTTTTCCATTGTTCAATCGTCCAATGTTTACGCTCCTTACACCAATCGAGGTGTCGTTTGGCATCAGTGGACCTAGCGATGTTTAGGAGTGTGGAAATCTCGCGTACAGACGTATGACACAAGTGACAACCAATCACCTGACCACGTTCAAAGTCGGTGAGTTCCGCGGATCGCCCCATTCCGCTCTCTCACGATGTCTAATGACTACTGACGTCGCTGATATGGAGTACCTGGCACTAGATGGCAGCACAATGGACCTAATATGTAACACGTATGTTTTTGGGGGTGTCTGGATACTTTTGATCACATAATGTATCTTAGGTATATATCTTACCCCACTCGTTACCTTGCCCGGCCTCCCTTATTTATCCTCTACTCGTGCGCATTAACTATCCACATGCGAGGCGAGCTGCCGTTCGTTAACCCCAGGCAAGTCGGCGGTGGGTGGGTGGCGGATCTGGAGAGAGCTGCCCGTGACCCCGCGGATCTGGAGAGAGCTGCCCGTGACCCCGCGGAGTCCGTGGCACCGGCTGGAAGGTCGGCGGGTCGCTGGCTCCAGAGGAGCGACGCCCGCAGCTCAGCGCCTCGCCTCGCCTCGCCTCGCTCCGGCCTCGGCTTTTGTAAAGCCTCTGAAGGCTGCGGACTTTTTGCCGCCGGGTGACGCCGCTCGCGGGCGGCCATTCCCGCCCCATCAACATCTCAGCATGCGCGTGCCCCGCACAGGGCCTGACAGCCAATCAATCAGCCTATAGCGCGCGTTCGCACGGTGGCTGCGGCGCTGGAGCAAACTCCAGGACGAGCTGGGTTCAAACCTCTCTCCAGCAAATCCCAGTTCCTCCACTTAGATCCATAGTTCCCAAATATGCCGTGAAGTGCATAACAGAGGGTACTTCCCAATGCACTACTTACCAGGATTTCTTGCCGCTCCTTTAGAGAATAGAGCACAGGAAGAATGGTAGCTTAATTGCTAATAACCCCAACCATTTGTAGTTTATACTGAGAAAAAACTGACGAGACTCTGAAAGGCCTACGCCGATAAAAGTCCCCTGGAGTAAACTGTATTCCATCAGAATTACTGAGGCCCGCACGTGAGCCATTTGCAATAACAAAATCATGAGAGGGCCTCCCCCAAAGAAAACAAAGGTACATTTTTCTACATGTACAATACTGGCCATTAAAATAGCTACACCACGAAGATGCCTTGCTACAGACGCGAAATATAACCGACAGGAAGTAGATGCTGTGATATGCACATAATTAGCTTTTCAGAGCATTCACACAAGGTTGGCACCGGTGGCGACACCTACAACGTGCTGACATGAGGAAAGTTTCCAACCATTTCTCATACACAAACACCAGTTGTTCGGCGTTGCCTGGTGAAACGTTGTTGTGATGCCCTATGTAAGGAGGAGAAATGAGCGCCATCACGTTTCCGACTTTGATAAAGGTCGGATTGTAGCCTATCGCGATTGCGGTTTATCGTATCGCGACATTGCTGCTCGCGTTGGTCGAGATCCAATGACTGTTAGCAGAATATGGAATCGGTGCGTTCAGGAGGGTAATACGGAACGCCCTGCTGGATCCCAACGGCCTCGTAACACAAGCAGTCGAGATGACAGGCATCTTATCCGCATGGCTGTAACGGACCGTGCAGCCACGTCTCGATCCCTGAGTCAACAGATGGGGACATTTGCAAGACACAGCCACCTGCACGAACAGTTCGACGACGTTTGCAGCAGCATGGACTATCAGCTCGGAGACCATAGCTGCGGTTACCCTTGACACTGCATCACCGACAGGAGCGTCTGCGATCGTGTAGTCAACGACGAACCTGGGAGCACGAATGGCAAAACATCATTTTTTCGTTGTAACTCTTCAGGCTTTCCCGGCGATCTAATGACATCTTGGGTTGTCGGGTTTTCTGCCGGATATCAGCGTCGTACTTGCACGATATTTCGGTCACGTAGCTCGTGATTTTCATCAGGTGCGACCTGAGACTGATAAAGTCTCAGGTCGCACCTGATGAAGATCACGAGCTACGTGACCGAAATATCGTGCCAGTACGACGCTGATATCCGGCAGAACACCCGACGACCCAAGATGTCATCATTTTTTCGGATGATTCCAGGTTCTGTTTACAGCATCATGATGGTCGCATCAGTGTTAGGCGACATCGCGGTGAACGCACGTTGGAGCGTGTATTCGTCATCGCCATACTGGCGTATCACCCGGCGTGATGGTATGGGGTACCATTGGTTACACATCTCGGTCACCTCTTATTCGCATTGACGGCACTTTGAACAGATGACGTTACATTTGAGATGTGTTACGACCAGTGGCTCTAACCTTCATTCGATCCCTGCGGAACCCTACATTTCTGCAGGATAATGCACGACTGCATGTTGCAGGTCCTGTACTGGCCTTTCTGGATACAGAAAATGTTCGACTGCTGCCCTGGCCAGCACATTCTCCATATCTCTCCCCCAACTGAAAACGTCTGGTCAATGGTGGCCGAGCAACTGGCTCGTCACAATACGCCAGTCACTACTCTTGATGAACCGTGCTATCGTGTTGAAGCTGCATGGGCAGCCGTACCTGTACACGCCATCCAAGCTCTGTTTGACTCAATGTCCAGGTATATCAAGGCCGTTATTACGACCAGAGTTGGTTGTTCTGGGTACTGATTCTCAGGATCTATGCACCCAAATTGCGTGAAAATGTAATCACATGTCAGTTCTAGTATAATATATTTGTCCAATGAACACCCGTGTATCATCTGCATTTCTTCTTGGTGTAGTAATTTTAATGGCCAACAGTGTATATCTGCAGTCCACTTTCACTGTGACGCATACTTCAGCTTGAGGGTTCGGTTACAGCAATTGAATCTGGCACCTCCATGGTTCGTGGTCAGTAGTTCCTAACATTACTGTGTGTAGCCGTATCTTAACAGAGTTATAGGACGGAGTGGCCATTTGTTCTGGTAATTGGTTGTTATGCCACATCTATATTCTACACTTACTGACGTTGTAAACTAGTGTGTGTGCTCCTCTGCATTTCGTTGCAAACACGTGAAGAAGAAATAGAAGTCAGACTAGTAAATCAACCCAGAGTATCATTTTCCCTACCGTCACCATATCTACCTCCAAAGTTAACATCCGAGTCGACGTACTTTCGTCAGCCACAGAGACCGAAAAAATCTCAGATTGAGCCCATCGCTGCTTCACTTCTGAATGAAGCCGCTTCCGTACCAGAAGACGGATGAGCAAATATCCCGCTTCACCTCTGATCTGAGCATGGGCTTCTGCAGTAAGATTGTCACGACTCACTTCAACTTACGACGCATCCATTACCAAACTACTCCACATGACACAGGCCAAACATCACCAGCCGTCAAGAAAATTGTAATATCCCCAGTTGTAAAGAAGGGAGCAGCCGAGAAGTGTAAATACTACGGAACTGTCAGCTAGATTAGCTGATAGTTGAACATCAGTCTGGATTTCGGATCAAATTCAAATGGCTCTAAGCGCTGTGGGACATAACATCTGAGGTCATCAGTCCCCTAGACTTAGAACTACTTAAACCTAACTAACCTAAGGATATCACACACATCCATGCCCGAGGCAGGATTCGAACTTGCGGCCGCAGCAGCAGTGCGGTTCCAGACTGAAGCGACTATAACCGCTCGGCCACAGCGGTCGGCTTTGGATTTCGGAGAAATGTAGAAACACACAAGGGAATACTGACCTTACGACTTATCTTAGTAAAAGGAGAGGGAAACCTACGTCCATAGCATTTGTAGGTTTAGAGAAAGATTTTAGCAGTATTGACTGGAATACACTGTTTGAAATTCTGAAGGTATCGAGGATAAAATACAGTAAGCGAAAGTTTATTTGCAACTTGTACAGTGACCACTCCAGTTGTAAGAGTCGAATAACATGGAAGCAGTGGTTGAGTAGATAGTGAGACAGAATTGTAGCCCGTCCCCGACGTTATTCAATTTATTCATCGAGTAAGCAGTAAAGGAAACTAAGAACAAAATTGGCGAGGGCATTAAAATTCGCGGAGCAGAATTAAAATATTTGAGGTTTGACGATGAGAATGTAATTCTGTCAGGGACGCAAAGGGCTTAGGCCACCAAGTGAACGTAATGGGTAGTGCCGTAAAAAGAAATTACAAAACGAACACCAACAAAAGTAAAACTGGGGTAATGGTAAGTAGTCGAATTAAATCAGGTGATTTTGATGGAATTAGATTAGAAAACGAAGCACTAAAAGTAGTTGACGTGTTTTGCTATTTGGGTATCAAAACAAATGATGATGGCTGAAATAGTGAGGTTATATGAAATGCACACTAGCTTTAGCACGAAAAGCGTATCTGAAAAAGAGGGGTTTGTTAACACACAATGTAAATTGAAGTATTAGGAAGTCTTCCGTGAAGGTATTTGTCTGGAGTGTAGCCTTGTGTGGAGGTGAAACGTGGACGATAAACAATTCAGGTAAGAACAAAACAGAAGTTTGTGAAGTGTGATGCTACAGAAGAGTGCTGAAGGTTAGATCGGTAGATCGCGTAACTAATGAGAAGATATTGAATTGCACTATGGAAAAAATATATTTGTTGCACAATCTAACTAAAAGGAGGGATCAATTGATATAACTCATTCTGAGGCACGAAGGAATCGTGAATTTGGTGATGGAGGGAAGTATGGAGTGGAAAATGGTAGAGAGAGAGAGAGAGAGAGACCAAAAGATGAATACAGTAAGCCAGTTCAGATGGAGTTAGTCGGAGATGAAGAGGCTTGTATAGCATAGAGTAACGTGGAGAACTGCATCAAACCAGCCTTCGGACTGAAGGTCACGACAACAACACTGACGACTCCAAAACAACAGAAAATGGCAGAGAGGGTTGTGGGCTGCTGTGTCCAAGCACAAGTTACAAAGAATTGATTTCGCTTCTCAGTGAGAGTTCCAGTTTTTCTGTTGAAGCCATAACTGTAGTGGCAGCTTTACATTATATTTAGGGTCTCAGAACCAAAATATTTTGATTTTAGCAGACTGTAGTAGCTTTCTCCAAGATATGGAGACCCTAGCACTTTTCTAAAAAACTAATCCACTGATAATGGACATTACGAAGTCTATCAAGGAAAATGAAAAGGTGAGAAGGAAGATAAAATTTATGTGACTCAAAGGACACGTTAACATTAAATGTAATGAAACAGAGGATGACTTAACCAAGACAGTCACTCAAAATAGCAATTTAAAATATCAAACTGCTGGTATCAAATTGAAGACTACATAAGATAAATATCAATTATCGAAATACAGTAAAATGAAATTTTATGGTCAAGCAGAGCCGAGCATTCGAAAACCTGGTCCAACACAGTAAAGGTGAACAAAAATTAAGTTCCGTAATCCGTGTAAGATTCAGTCACGGAGCACTCACTAGCCTACTTCGCCAAATACATGTTCGAAATAATGATTTCTGTGAATGTGATGGATTAAGATTAGAAGATAACTCACATTTTTTTCGCATGTATGCAGATTGAAAGACAGAGAACGGATTACTTACAACAAAAATCGTAAACACACTACTAACGCATTTCGCCTTTATCAAAATAATATATTAATTAAAATAAAAATTTCGTAGTTTTTGAATAAATATAACTTCACACTGTGAAATTCTAGAAAAATCTTCTTGGCCCTATGGGAGAAATACTTTGATGGCTGTACTATATTCCTAATTACCTGGTACTGGTTCTTGAATGTAAGAAACCTTTTGCAGTGTATTTGACGTCTATCTACAAACGTCTTCCAGATCAGGCTCTTCACCATATCCTTGACACTCTTTCGCGAGTCAAACAGGCCTATGACCCTTCTTTGCTTACGTTTAATATCTCCTTTTAAATATGCTCGTACATCCCTCACACTTGAGCCATATTGTAGGATGACTCGCAGATGTTTCTAAGTAATCTACTTTTTTAGAATAATTGCATTTTCCCAGTGTCCTGCCCAATGAACCGAAGTCTGACACCTGCTTTCCTACGGCTGAACTTATATGATCATTCCACTTCAGCTCCACACAAATTGTTACACCGTTGTATTTATATACGAGTTGACTGATTCCAGCTGTGTCTCACTGATATTGTAGTGATTTACTTATACACTCCTGGAAATTGAAATAAGAACATTCCTGGGGCCAGATACATCACATGATCACACTGACAGAACCACAGGCACATAGACACAGGCAACAGAGCATGCACAATGTCGGCACTAGTACAGTGTATATCCACCTTTCGCAGCAATGCAGGCTGCTATTCTCCCATGGAGACGATCGTAGAGATGCTGGATGTAGTCCTGTGGAACGGCTTGCCATGCCATTTCCACCTGGCGCCTCAGTTGGACCAGCGTTCGTGCTGGACGTGCAGACCGCGTGAGACGACGCTTCATCCAGTCCCAAACATGCTCAATGGGGGACAGATCCGGAGATCTTGCTGGCCAGGGTAGTTGACTTACACCTTCTAGAGCACGTTGGGTGGCACGGGATACATGCGGACGTGCATTGTCCTGTTGGAACAGCAAGTTCCCTTGCCGGTCTAGGAATGGTACAACGATGGGTTCGATGACGGTTTGGATGTACCGTGCACTATTCAGTGTCCCCTCGACGATCACCAGTGGTGTACGGCCAGTGTAGGAGATCGCTCCCCACACCATGATGCCGGATGTTGGCCCTGTGTGCCTCGGTCGTATGCAGTCCTGATTGTGGCGCGCACCTGCACGGCGCCAAACACGCATACGACCATCATTGGCACCAAGGCAGAAGCGACTCTCATCGCTGAAGACGACACGTCTCCATTCGTCCCTCCATTCACGCCTGTCGCGACACCACTGGAGGCGGGCTGCACGATGTTGGGGCGTGAGCGGAAGACGGCCTAACGGTGTGCGGGACCGTAGCCCAGCTTCATGGAGACGGTTGCGAATGGTCCTCGCCGATACCCCAGGAGCAACAGTGTCCCTAATTTGCTGGGAAGTGGCGGTGCGGTCCCCTACGGCACTGCGTAGGATCCTACGGTCTTGGCGTGCATCCGTGGGTCGCTGCGGTCCGGTCCCAGGTCGACGGGCACGTGCACCTTCCGCCGACCACTGGCGACAACATCGATGTACTGTGGAGACCTCACGCCCCACGTGTTGAGCAATTCGGCGGTACGTCCACCCGGCCTCCCGCATGCCCACTATACGCCCTCGCTCAAAGTCCGTCAACTGCACATACGGTTCACGTCCACGCTGTCGCGGCATGCTACCAGTGTTAAAGACTGCGATGGAGCTCCGTATGCCACGGCAAACTGGCTGACACTGACGGCGGCGGTGCACAAATGCTGCGCAGCTAGCACCATTCGACGGCCAACACCGCGGTTCCTGGTGTGTCCGCTGTGCCGTGCGTGTGATCATTGCTTGTACAGCCCTCTCGCAGTGTCCGGAGCAAGTATGGTGGGTCTGACACACCGGTGTCAATGTGTTCTTTTTTCCATTTCCAGGAGTGTAGAAAAGACAATTTCCTGACAGACTCGTCATTGCCTAGTCCAAACCGCTAAGGATAGAAACATGAATTTTGATCAGAAATATAGAAATACGTGTTTCAGCATTTTTGTAAGTTTAACCTCTAAGGTGGTGAAATAGTATGTGAAAATTATTTTTGAAAATAAATCATTATTAAAGAACTGCTAAAGTAATTTTAAAGCTACATCTATGAAAATTGGTATTTGACTTCTCGGGCGTGTTTCAGTGTCTTTGGAAACTCAACCCTAAGGGGTGAAATGTTTTATAAAAATATTTCATTGTGAAAATATTTTAAAGGTAAATCTATAAAAACTGGTACTTGGCTTCTCGGCTGGAAACGAAAAAAAAAACAACAAAGAAATACGTGTTCCATTACTTTGGAAATTCAACCCCTATAGGGGAGATATAACGGATGAAAATTTTAAAGATAATATTTCTTTATATTAAAAAAATTTTTAAAGCTAAATCTGTGGAAACTGGTATTTCACTTCTCGATTAGATATGAAGAAATATGTCTTAGAGGATGAAAGTTTCTCTATAAATATCACCACAAGAACGCACAAGGCATGATGAACAAAAACCTTAGGCTCCAGAATCGTATTTTGATCAGAAGTACATTCCGAAAGACCCTCCTTCCATGGCGTAAATTAATGTAAAAAGTTTAAAAGATGTTGCATTTCGTGAACAACAGAAAAATTCGACTAAAGAAAAAAATCTTCACGGACTATACGGTCAATGCGAGTGAAGCACGGGCGGCAAGCTGGTATGATACCATATTTTTGCATTTTGCGAAGGGCACAATTTTACTTTCGTGAACACTTAAAGCAAATTGTAGGCCTCGGCCCCTTTAAAAACTAGTGAATATTTGTGAGCTTTTTTCTGGTTGTACTTCATTATAGATAATTATATAGTCGACAAATAGTCACAGGTTACAACTAATATTGCCCGCTACATCATTAATACGCAACAGGAACAGCAAGGATCGAACAAACTTCCCCGTTGTAGTCATGAAGTTACTTCTACATCTGGCGGTGGTTATCTGTCTAGCATCATATGCTGTGTCCATCCTACCAAAAAATTCTCAGTCCAGTCGCAAATTTGATTTCTTATGTTGCCTTGAAGCGAATGACATTGCTGTACGACAATGGAATTTTTCTCTGTCTTCGTTTGGGCAAAGCATATTGTTGTCTTTTCCGCGATGCTTTTAGTTGCTGTAATCTGTCAGACCGTGTCCTAACCAGTTTCAGTATGTCGTTTATAGCTCTTCAGTAATCTCTTCACCACTCAATGAAATTAACGAAAGTCCTGAGGGAGTCAGTTTTGCGCTCGACCAGTAGTATTCATTTGTGTATGAGGAACAAGTGGTCTTGCTTATCTGAACCAAGTTCGCCATTACTCATCGTAATTTTTTGTCTGGTGTTGGTACTGTATAGACGAGAGGCACGTTGTGCTGTGTTTCTGATGTTGAGAAGGAATGTGTTTTTCTCTGGTCTATGCCCACGACACTGAGCAGATACAGCAATTCCAAAGCATTGAGTGAGAGCAACTCAATTTATTTTCCTGTAAGGAAGGTTGTTTTTCGTAGCGACATTAGTTTGGGGGTACTTGGGTGTATTACTCGGGGCGTAGACAGCAGACAACGCTATTCTGTACAATACAATAGGCAACTTGTAAAGTTTTCTGTTGACTTTAAAATCAGTACATTCTTTGTTAAACTCAAGTCTTATGAATTCTTTTACCGGAACCATATTATTCTTTATTCTTGATGTACGCGAAAGTGTCACGCTAGTGCACCACCGTCTGGTCGCGTTACGAAAGTCAAATAAACTAGCCATAGTCATTCTAATGAACCGCCACTGAGCTACAGAGTGGGCACTGAGAATTACAAGTCATAAATAATAAGTGGGATCTCTCTGCATGTCGATTAAGATTCAGGCGCTAATAAAAAAAATGGTTCGCTGTTGGCTGCTTCAATGAAACGTGGTGCTGTGTCGTCTCACTCATCTAATGCCATGATATCTGCCAGACGCATTAGGGTTGGAAGTGTTCACAATGGTAACTAAACATTTTCTGCATTCTGCATTTCTGTGTACACCGTCTGTATAGAATAGCTGGACGCCCTAATCGGAAAGCTAACACATGTCTAAAATAATTACTGAATTCACGAATCTATTGATTTATGTGCTATTTAACATGGCAGATATGCAGGCCCTCAATTCTGTACGTTGCACCGACTTTATGAAAGTGTGGCTGTGTGACTATTTTATTTCTTTATTTTCGAGTCAGATAGCGTTATTCTGTTTATTCTTTTGGAGAAATTTATATTCCGTACATCTTCAGAACATCTGGGTTCATTTGTCACTACCTATACAGTAGTCTATGTTACACACATACACACGCACGCACACACACACACACACACACACACACACACACACGCACACATGCACACACACACACACACACACACACACACACACACACACACACACACACACACACTTATCAATTATCTATAATGCATGGACGTCGACAATATGTTACGGCTTAATACCTATAAAGCGAACGTTATGCATACGTAATGTCGTTACGTTAAGGCGTGCAGTATTGTATACAAACAGTTTGATCACTCTGCCAATGATTCCATCCAATATTCTAATATGTGAGAGGAGTGGGTACTACCCTGCTCGACAAACATTCTTACCGTGTGTGACTGTGACTGTTCCTGTTCCATTCGCAAAAGCTACGCGGGGAAAAAGACTAACGGCATTACCTCTTTCCATTGACAATGCTATAAGCCAGAAGTTTGCCACGCAAATTGGCAGTTGCAATACTGATCGACATTCAACAAACTGTGATGGCATGCAATGTTTACGCAATTATGACAACTCTGGATTGCCGACACGGTATGCCTTTGCATCGAAGACTTTTGTTGTGGATAGGCAGTAGAACGGAATGTGAGAAAATCATTAACACACGTATTATCAAGGGATGCCAACAACGATCTGTAAATATGCAGTCAGTTTCTACATATATAAATAAATAGACATCGACCATCTTCTCACACTAATAGCTCGGCACACACGAACAGATTCTAATGACGGACCACGGATTTTCCCAACGGATTCTACAAAATCCGCAGGCTCCACCTGTATGTCAGTCACAATTTTCAGGCCATTAATTGCAGTTCTTAGAATCGGCGATGCCGCCTCTCCAGGTTGGAACACACGAGCGGATTTCTGCAACGAGTCACGTCCAGGAAGTCCGTGTGCTTTCCATTAGTTCTCACGTGGCTGCAAGATTCCGATGCTTCTATGGCGAAGGAGTGGACGAATGACCACATCGAAAAATTTACGCAGAAAGATCTTGCGAAAGGAAATTTACCCTTAAAAATTACACGAATAAGAATGTAAAAAAAAATATAATGTACGAAGAGATAGTTGAAATATTTCTAGACAGTATTCCAAATGTGGTCCAACGTGTAATAAAAACTAAGTTACAACATTTGAAATTAAGTTTCAGAAGAGAAGTCAGGAAGATGCAGGCCTCTGAAAAAAAATGGAGAACGGAGTTACGGGGGGCGGGTGAGTGAATTGTACAAACCAACACTGTGCCAATAGTAAAAAGACTGTAATATAGGGGTTGGACGATAACATGGAAACACTGCGAGAAATGCACGCTTTTTTGCAAATTGAAGATGCAGACGGGAGAAAGGAAAGGTAAGGAGATGGATGGGCTTGTTGACATCACCTGCATCTGAACTCCGTGCGGTATCAGCGGCGACGAGTGAAAATGTGTGGCGGACGGGACTCAAAGCCGGGCGCTTCTGCTTCCTAGGCAGTTGCGTTAGCTAACCACTGTACCACTGGGACACAGTGTTTATCACAATTGCGCGGACTATCTCAGCACGCCTCTCTGCCGACCCACATTCCCACCTAGCCCCACCTATGGGCAGTCCCTGTCCATGTCTTCCATCCTTGCTACTTAAAGATTCCCGCGGATCAGACGTAATTGTGCATCCGAACTGAATGTCGTGAATCCATTGCCCATCGTTGCGAATCAATTATATGAGTGCGTGGTACCTGTTTTTTCGAACATGTTGTTGTTCCTACGGTGGGTGCTTTCGTAACCATATTAGCGAGCCTAAGAGTTTGGTGTCGAAGATTTATACAGCATACAGAGTAAGCGGGAAAACGTCATCCACTAAGCCAAAACGTTTCAGAAAGTGCGTGTTGAGTGATCATGGCAGACTATCATGGAAGAGGATTGTGTGGAAAAATAAGACGACAGTTGCAAAAGTTACTGCATAACTCAATGTCGCACTCGCGAACCCCGTCAGCACCAAAACAACGCGAAGGGAGCTCCGTAAGCACAGAACTGCAGGGCAAACTGGAATTCCAAAACCACACAGGAGTGATGCAAATACCCGTAACAGCAAAACGAGGCGACGTGTTGAAACCGTAAAACCAGGACTTTGGAGAAATGGAAGGAAGTCATTTGTGCGGGTGAGTCTTGTTTCACACTGTTTCCAAACCCTGGCCGAGTTTGTGTCCCAAGAATGAAACATGGCGTGGGTTCGGTGAGGGGTCTGACAGCCATTTCGTGGTATTCCATGGGCCTCCTGGTTATTCTGCAAGGCCACATTACTGTCATGGGATTGGTGACCATTTTGGCTGCTCAAGAACAATGTTTCTTTCCCAACGGTGATGCTGCGTTCCAAGACGTCAGGGTCCTTGTTCACACAGCTCGCTTCGTCCAGGACTGGTTTTGTGAGCACGAGGCTGAATCGTCGTATATCCCCTGGCCACAACAGTCACCGGATCTCAATTTGCCACTGCTTTGCAGGAACAGTGGTACAAGGTTCCCTTGGAAACCATACAGAACCTGTATTGGCCCACTCCGAGACTACTGGAAGCTCTTTTGCGTACCATTGTGTTTCCTACACCGTAGTAGGCATGGTAATGTGTTGTATTTTTGGTGTATCTACATTTTTTTCCTACTGTGTATGTTTGTTACTCTATTACCTACAACTGTGATACATCAATTACTTTACATGTATGATGAGTTACTGTATTCTACAAATGGTTAAGAACGCCTTCATGATTCTTAAAAGAGTTTCCTCGGTTATAAATCATACCCATATGCCTTTCGTAAATCCATTTTTCACCATTTTGTGCGATCTTTCTTTCGAGCAATGTGGGTTCTTGCTGTACAAACCGCCAGTGACTGACCTATTTTCTTCCTACAGGGTGTTTCAAAAATGACCGGTATATTTGAAACGGCAATAAAAACTAAACGAGCAGCGATAGAAATACACCGTTTGTTGCAATATGCTTGGGACAACAGTACATTTTCAGGCGGACAAACTTTCGAAATTACAGTAGTTACAATTTTCAACAACAGATGGCGCTGCAAGTGATGTGAAAGATATAGAAGACAACGCAGTCTGTGGGTGCGCCATTCTGTACGTCGTCTTTCTGCTGTAAGCGTGTGCTGTTCACAACGTGCAAGTGTGCTGTGGACAACATGGTTTATTCCTTAGAACAGAGGATTTTTCTGGTGTTTGAATTCCACCGCCTAGAACACAGTGTTGTTGCAACAAGACGAAGTTTTCAACGGAGGTTTAATGTAACCAAAGGACCGAAAAGCGATACAATAAAGGATCTGTTTGAAAAATTTCAACGGACTGGGAACGTGACGGATGAACATGCTGGAAAGGTAGGGCGACCGCGTACGGCAACCACAGAGGGCAACGCGTAGCTAGTGCAGCAGGTGATCCAACAGCGGCCTCGGGTTTCCGTTCGCCGTGTTGCAGCTGCGGTCCAAATGACGCCAACGTCCACGTATCGTCTCATGCGCCAGAGTTTACACCTCTATCCATACAAAATTCAAACGCGGCAACCCCTCAGCGCCGCTACCATTGCTGCACGAGAGACATTCGCTAACGATATAGTGCACAGGATTGATGACGGCGATATGAATGTGGGCAGCATTTGGTTTACTGACGAAGCTTATTTTTACCTGGACGGCTTCGTCAATAAACAGAACTGGCACATATGGGGAACCGAAAAGCCTCATGTTGCAGTCCCATCGTCCCTGCAGCCTCAAAAAGTACCGGTCTGGGCCGCCATTTCTTCCAAAGGAATCATTGGCCCATTTTTCAGATCCGAAACGATTACTGCATCACGCTATCTGGACATTCTTCGTGAATTTGTGGCGGTACAAACTGCCTTAGACGACACTGCGAACACCTCGTGGTTTATGCAAGATGGTGCCCGGCCACATCGCACGGCCGACGTCTTTAATTTCCTGAATGAATATTTCGATGATCGTATGATTGCTTTGGGCTATCCGAAACATACAGGAGGCGGCGTGGATTGGCCTCCCTATTCGCCAGACATGAACTCCTGTGACTTCTTTCTGTGGGGACACTTGAAAGACCAGGTGTACCGCCAGAATCCAGAAACAATTGAACAGCTGAAGCCATTCCGCCAGACACGTTGTCAAAGGTTTCGGGTAATTTCATTCAGAGACTACGCCATATTATTGCTACGCACGGTGGATATGTGGAAAATATCGTACTATAGAGTTTCCCAGACCGCAGCGCCATCTGTTGTTGACAATTGTAACTACTGTAATTTCGAAAGTTTGTCTGCCTGAAAATGTACTGTTGTCCCAAGCATATTGCAACAAACGGTGTATTTCTATCGCTGCTCGTTTAGTTTTTATTACCGTTTCAAATATACCGGTCATTTTTGAAACACCCTGTACTATAGCCTATATTACCTCCCTCTCAACTATCAAAATAGTTTGAAAATTGAAAAATGTACTACACTAAAATAATACCTAAAAACGCCGCACTACACAACACACCTTCTGTGAGACACAGTCGCAACTCCTGAAATCCGTCGCCCTTAGCCTCTGGCGTGCCCAGCATGCACCGCAGTCCTGGGTCCATGGACAAAACACGAACATCCGCCGATTCAACCCACACGCAAACGGATCCAAGCACCGGCCAGATCTCGGAGGCTAGAGCCGACGGATAGAGCGTGCACGCCAGGGGAAAAGACGGGCCTGACATCGGCAAGCCGGATCTGTCAAAAGTATCCGCTGAAATGGCGCGTGAATCTGGCCCATCGTAGAAATCCGCTCATATGTGACTAGCTTATGAATGGCAATGAATTTATCGAAATCGTAATCACGTACTCAAACGACTTACTGTAGCGATTTCAGCTCACTCTAGGGCACATCTCGGAGACAAAGTAAGTCATCAGACGTCTGGCTGGTTTGATATGGCCCAGCACGACTTCCTCTACTGTCCGAACCAATTTGCTGCGCCGTGTCTGGCCTAGCGCAGTGGCAAAATCCTGCGAACAACTTCGCAGGAGAGGTCACTGCAAAAGCGACGCAAGGAACCTCAGTAACAGAGGCTAGGAGTCTTGTGTAAGAGGCTTTATGCAAATTATGCTGACACTGCAGAATTCACAGCCCGGGGCGTCTGAAAGGCAAAATTGCTACACCACCGCGGCACAGCCAGAGCTATGAAAGGGCACTGACACGTGGAAAAACCGAGGCAGTGACGTCATCCGTTCTGTTGTGACTTAGGGCAGAGAAGTCCTTCCGTTTCAGAAACAATGACAGGCCAAAGGGTAAAACGATGCCGCATTAATAAATGAGACACCTCTTTGTTCAATTCGGAGAGGAGAAGGTTTCCTGACCACTATCAGCCCTGGTCCGCCGTCAACCATAGATTTCATTCGTCCCTGACCTCTGCAAATTCATCTCACAGTATCTCTTACGTGCTCAGTTACATGACAAAGGTCAGAGACTCAGACATAATGAGGGGACTTCCCACCTGGGAAATGACTTGCAAGGACAGCTGAGGAAATGGCAAAATGATGCAGTGGAGAAAGCTGAAGTACGGAACCCAGCTCTGGACTGTAGCCAACCAGGTTAACTAAATTATAAGCAGAAAACTAGTGCATTCGGGGCCTTGTCTACACTCTGAACACAATAAAATATGCTAGCTTCCTTGGCCTAATAAATTTTTACCGGAGATTTCTGGGGAACGAAATCTTGGCATTGTGCACAATTGCATGAAAACATACGTCTTGGAAATGGGGTGAAGTCAAAAATGAAGAATTCCCTGACCTGAAACAAGCTTTAGTGAATGTACCCATATGACGATCGCAACAAGGTCGCGCAAACCTATCGGGAAGGCTACATACAGCTGTGACTCCTACAGTGTTGGAACGTGAGGATGCTCTCATTCGAAGTGATCGGCGAATCACAATCAAACACCTCGCTGCACAACTGGACGTCTCTGTTGACAGTGCTGACACAGTGACAAACAATACGGGTCTTCAAAGGTGTGTGCCCGCTGGTTTCCTCAGCGCCTAACAGCAGACCATAAAGAGCAAGAAGGACGGTCCGTGCGGAATTGTTCACGCGTTACGAGGTAGATCGTGAAAATTTTTTTGTCGAACGTCGTCACAGGAGATGAAACATGAGTTCATCACTTAGAACCGGAAACAAAACGGAAACGCATGGTGGCATCAAATCGCATCTG
This sequence comes from Schistocerca piceifrons, assembly GCF_021461385.2. NCBI lineage: Eukaryota > Metazoa > Arthropoda > Insecta > Orthoptera > Acrididae > Schistocerca > Schistocerca piceifrons. The sequence continues at coordinate 448,866,964 of NC_060144.1, read as the reverse complement.
CTCCGAAAAAAAATTCGAAGCTGCACTCTCAGCCGTTAAAGCCATGGCGACAGTCTTCTGAGGCTCTGAAGGGTTTATACTGATTGATACCCTCCCTCTGGGTTTAACGATCAACTGTGAAGTGTATTTTGCAACACTCAGGAAATTGAAGGAACAACTTCAGCGTGTTCGTCGCCATAAAAATGCAAATAACTTCTCCTTCTCCATTCCCACACAACCCTGCTTACCCGAGAGGAGCTAACAAAACTTCACTGGACTGTTCTTCCTCATCCACCTGTGAGGTAACGGCCGAGTTATGGCGCCCTGGAAATATCTGTTTGGAATTGGGGCGGCCGCACAGGACGCTCGTCAAAGCCGGGGACCGGCTGCAAACACGTGGTTGCGAACGTTAGCCGGACGAGAGGGGTAGCCCCAGCCGCGTGGCTGGGAATTCCGCTATGACGAGGACGATGCTTTGTGTCGATCAAGGAGATGTCTAACTGGGAGTGCCAAAGATGGCGGGCTTTGTGAAACCTTAATGGCAGACATTTCACAGTTCGCATAGAAATTAATAGTAGCCAGATGAATCATGATACCTCAAAAAGGAACATGTACATTACTATTATTTACACGACGATTTTGATGGTGTAATCAGATTTTCAGTATCCTTATTAGTTTAAGTTATACAAGTAAAACCCAGCAACGAATTTCCAAAATACACTACTGGCCATTAAAATTGCTACACCACGAAGATGACGTGCCACAGACGCGAAATTTAACCGACAGGAAGAAGATGCTGTGATATGCACATGATAAGCTTTTCAGAGCATTCACACAAGGTTGGCGCCGGTGGCGACACCTACAACGTGCTTGACATGAGGATAGTTTCCAACACAAACAGCAGTTGACCGGCGTGGCCTGGTGAAACGTTGTTGTGATGCCTTGTGTAAGGAGGAGAAATGCGTACTACCACGTTTCCGACTTTGATAAAGGTCGGATTGTAGCCTATCGCGATTGCGGTTTGTGGTATCGCGACATTGCTGCTCGCGTTGGTCGAGATCCAATGACTGTTAGCAGAATATGGAATCGGTGGGTTCAGGAGGGTAACACGGAACGCCCTGCTGGATCCCAATGGCCTCGCATCACTATCAGTCGAGATGACAGGCATCTTATCCGCATGGCTGTAACGGATCGTGCAGCCACGTCTCGATCCCTGAGTCAACAGATGGGGACGTTTGCAAGACAACAACCATCTGCACGAACAGTTCGACGACGTTTGCAGCGGCTTGGACAGGTTGGAGACCATGGATGCTGTTACCCTTGACGCTGCATCAAAGACAAGAGCGCCTGCGATGGTGTACTCAACGACGAACCTGGGTGTACGAATGGCAAAACGTCATTTTTTCGGATGAATCTAGGTTCTGTTTACAGCATCATGATGGTCGCATCCGTGTTTGGCAACATCGCAGTGACGCACATTGGAAGCGTGTATTCGTCATCGCCATACTGGGATATCACCCGACGTGATGGTATGGGGTGCCATTGGTTACACATCTCGGTCACCTCTTGTTCGTATTGACGGCACTTTGAACAGTGGACGTTACATTTCAGGTGTGTTACGACCCGTGACTCTACCCTTCATTCGATCCCTGCGAAACCCTACATTTCAGCGGGATAATGCACGACTGCATGTTGCAGGTCCTGTACGGGCCTTTCTGGATACAGAAAATGTTCGACTGCTGCCCTGGCCAGCACATTCTCCAAATCTCCCACCAATTGAAAACCTCTGGTCAATGGTGGCCGAGCAACTGGCTCGTCACAATACGCCAGTCACTACTCTTGATGAACTGTGGTATCGTGTTGAAGCTGCATGGGCAGCTGTACCTGTACACGCCATCCAAGCTCTGACTCAATACCCAGACGTATCAAGGCCAGAGCTGCTTGTTCTGGATACTGCCTTCTCAGTATCTATGCACCCAAATTGCGTGAAAATGTAATCACATGTCAGTTCTAGTATAATATATTTGTCCAATGAATACCCGTTTATCATCTGCATTTCTTCTTGGTGTAGCAATTTTAATGGCCAGTAGTGTATAAACGCTTCATCCGATTTTGTCGATCGCCGTGTCTTTAGAAAGCTATTAATGTAAACCTAAATTGGTATGAATTACAGGCATGTAAAGTGAATAGTACATGAGTTATTCGAGGTCAAAGTGGCCCACTACTATTGATCGCGTCAGGCCATAAGCACTCCAGAGTTACACGATAAAATGGTAGCAGCATGCTCAAAAATGGCTCTGAGCACTATGCGACTTAACTTCTGAGGTCATCAGTCGCCTAGAACTTAGAACTAATTAAACCTAACTAACCTAAGGACATCACACACATCCATGCCCGAGGCAGGATTCGAAACTGCGACCGTAGCGGTCACGCGGTTCCAGACTGAAGCGCCTTTAACCGCACGGCCACACCGGCCGGCAGCAGCATGCTAATAAATATATTTAGTCATCTATGTATTTGTTTATATCCGATATATACTATTCATGAAGAAATTGGTTAAATATTTACTGTGTTTTAGAAAGCACTGAGACATAAGGCTCCTGGCCTACCTTTTGCTTCTTTTCTTTTGATATATGTTTATTTAATTGTTTATGTATTTAATAATGTGTGTTAGAGCGTGTTTATGTTCCAGCTGTAGGAATAGGAATATTTATTTAATTTCAAGTATTCAAATGTAAATCCAGTGTTTCGAATATGTTTCGTTATGTTTGTGTGACTGCGCGTTGGCATGAAGACATGGCGCGAGCGCTCTAGCCAATCACAGCGCTCGGGAATGGGGAGACTGGATGGAAGCGAGTTTGCGGAGAGGACACCGGCGTAGTCCGCCACTCGCTGAGTAGCAGTCGAGGGTTGAGCATCGCTCCTCTCACTCGCGTACTGTCAGCCATAGGCCCCCGCTTGCACGGGAGTAAAAACAGGAGTGATCTCCGGCTCTGTTTTTATTAAAACGTTGACGGGCACTTGGGCCGAGGTCTTAGCACGGACGGCACCTGGAAAAAATTTTGCATGACGTCGCCTGGCAGAGTTGTCGTGTCTTCTCGTCGTTGTGGTATGCCGAGCTTGGGTGGCGCTTTGGGGTCGCGACGGTCTCTTTCCGCCGACGACACGAGGCGCGTTTTCATGTTGCCGCGGGCCGCGCGGCCGGCCGTCTCGAGCACTTCAGCTGCCGCAGTGTGTCTCTGTCCCCCCCCCCCTCCCCCCCCCCCACCCCGAAGAACACGGAAAAAGTAGGCCAGGACCTGGAAGCGGGCCGCGGAACCACAGAAAGGTTTTCCGCCGCCCTCGTCCAGAATTCCGCGTCTGCCATCGTGATAGTAGGGTCAGCAATGCAACCGGAAAAATTGAAACGTCCCCTTTTGAACAATTTATACAGGACTGACCTTAAACTGACACACAATACTTTGTTAGCGCAACGCAATCTGACTTTCAAAATTCCCTACAAAAGAATGGCCCTGACTAACATTAAACTATACCTTTCACAAATCACTTACCTCACAAAATCTTCGCTGCTCAAGCTACTGCAATACAGCGAGCGCCACTACTGCCAGCTAAATAAAAGATTCAAACTACTGAAGGCACTAACTACTGATAGGGATAGTTAGCAAATGAAAGATATTAATAGAGAAGAAACAATGTATTTACCTTGATATCATCATATACAAATATAGCAGTTCATGACAAATTTCTAAACTCCGCCATCTCTCTCCCCACATCCACCACTGCTGGCTGCTCACCTCCAACTGCGCAACGCTACGCGCTGTTCACAGCCAGCTGCCTAACACTACAATGGCGAGTATTACAACAATGCAAAGCAGCCACAGACTGCACACAGCACAGCCAGTGATTTTCATACAGAGGTGGCGTTACCAATAAGAAATCCTAAACAGCCTACTTACATAGCCCCCATGCTCCCCACAAAAAATTTTACAAAATTTTTTTGGGCAGTGGCCAATAATGATTTGATAAAATTTTTCATAATTACAATAACAAAGAAATCAAATGCACACACTTATTGATACAATCTTGGTCAAAAGCTAAAATTGTCTCACAGTCCATAAAGACAGTCCTAATCGTACATAACAGGAGAATAGCAGTGTTTTTCTCAAAGTCTGAGCAGTAAAAGAAAATGCACACAGAAGTAGTGGATTTCCATGCAGTCTTGAAGAAGTAGTGTTGTCCTTCCAATGGAAAGACAGTGCTGACTCTCGACATGCATGCAGGTAATGGGCCACAATGGAGCAAACCCACAGCAGAGTCATTCGAAGTTTTGAAGTATATTGGTAGGTAGGTCATCACAGAGCAGACCCACTGGAGTCCTGGTAGAGATTGTGGTATTGGTGGGCCACCAGAGGTGCAGACCCCACTGCAGTCCTTGTAGAAATAATGGTATTGATGAATCATCAAAGATGTAGACCTACTGTAGTCCTTGTAGACACGGCCAGCAGCCATCTGTTGCGACTGTGCAGGTGCACAATCACCATCGAAGATTCTTGCAGAGAATATAGCAAGTCCATAAACCACCACTTGTGCACTCAGAAAGTTTTTCTTTTAATTGTCCTTAGAACCAGCAATGCTGTTATCCAGTCCCTTGCTGAATTACCAACACATGTGCAAACACTATCAGTCCCTACTTCTCACATATTGTCCATATACTATGACCAACAGAAACGTGTGCAGTGAAATGTAACTAACAAGTTAATAATGTCATGAACTGGTGACAATTACAATTTTATAACATAAGAATACAATTACAAAGGTACAAAATACATCATTAAAAACATAACAATACAGATAACATTTGTAGTAAAACAGGCGTTACAAAAGAATAGAAATAAACATATACATCAGTGTTACAAAAATAGTGACATAAGTACATACATAAAATAATGAGAATAGTTTTCGAAACATTAATTTCACACATGAACATTGAAACAGAACAGAATTGTAAACAACTTTACAAAGAAAATAACATATTATTAATGCAACTTATATTTGAGGATAACAGTATTCCTCCTCATAGTGAATATAGCTTAGTATTAGAAGAGAAAAAAATTTCTATGAAACAGTACACAGAGACAGGAAGAAAACAAATACTCAAGGGTACACAAACACATAGTGGGATAACACCAATAGGAAAGGACAGGGTTCGTTTTCAGTGTAACATTTGGTACTGCAGTCCAACCCAAAACTTCATATATCTTTCCTCTTATTTCATCCTTTGTTTCCACCAAAAAAATTCTATCTAAGCATGCTTTCTGTATTTATATGTTCACACATTTCTTACCTCAACATTTATTTCCAAGAAAATCCTACCTAAACCTGTTTTCTCAATGCATTTCTTCCAATTCATCGCAACTCATTCTCTTAGAGGCTACCCCCTCTTAAGCTAACTTAAATCTACTGAGCTCAGATATTAAACTAAGGGACGAGGCAATGCAGCATCACATAACAATTAATATAAACAGCAATTACCAAAAAATTGGAAAATTGCAAAGCAAGCTACCGTAAATCTAAATTAACAGATAAAATGCAAAATTACAACTAATGTGAGCCAATGTGCAGCAACATGAAAAATCAATGAGTAGTAAAATTGGCTTAGCAGAGTAACACAAATTAAAGTTCAGTAGCACTATGCCTGGCAAACAGCAGCTTATATCTAAACATGACATAGCTCAAGAAGAAAAAATATTACAGTAAAAACAACAATGCAGATAAGGGAAATGTATATTCACATCTTAATGTCTATGTAATTAAAGTGGTGCACCACAAGAAGTTATTCTACCAAAAAGTTACCAATTACTTGAAAAGAAAATTATGAATGCAGTTACTAGTTCCTTCTTATTGTTCGTTCCTGTCCAAGTGCTCCTTTTTTAAAGAATGTGGCTCATAAAATAATTATTTAATAGATCTGTTGACAGAAAGTGTTCACATTAGCAAATGCATTTCATTTTATAAAAGCAATGCTGCAACACAGCTGGAAACCAGATATCAAATGAAATAAGCAATTACGCAAACCAAAGCATAAAAACATCATTCAATAGCTATGTGGCATTTCGTAAGTCAGTAGCTCTCAATTCTCGTAGAAAGACACTTGTCATTATCAGGTTTGCAGATGTAAGAATATTTCCCATCAATTCATAAGCATTTCAGTAATTAGCACAAAGTGCGAGTAATCATATGTTTTCAAGTAACGAGGGTGTCGCATTAGCGATGAAAGGCACACCCTAATGGCTTGTTCTCCAGGTGTTTTCCTGTGCTCTGAAAGGCACGCTCTAATGGCTTTTTCTCCAGGCGTCTGACACAGCTGGGTGCCCACGACGCATTATGTGTAGGTGGTCCGTTAACTTTCTTACGGAAATATTTACGACAGCAGTTTCCGCTACAGAGACAGTCGCACATAAAAATATTTCACAGGTCAAGAATTAGCGTTGCAAATCTGTAGAAACAAAATCCTATAAATATAAGTGTCCAAAAAAAAATATTGGTCAGCATTGTGATACAGTCACACATTTCATAACTCTTAAAGTACGTTTCTTGGTTTCCAACATCCTTTTCATAAATCAGAGTCCCTAAACACTACTCATTATTCCTTACCTCATTATACATATACATATTCGTCGACACTTCTTCAATATTTCATCATGAGAAATACGTAGCATAATAAACATTCCTCAACAACATAATACACATCGTCGTCGTAATAATAACATCATAACACTTCAGTCAAATCTCAAAATCGTCGTAACTTCCTCCAATAATTTCTAAGCCTAAAATAATTCTCTGCTCATGTCAAAAGTGTCAGCTGCCTCAAACGTACTTTAAAAATCATGATCTCATACCAAATACATCATTCAAAGCTCTCATAGTATCACAATGATTCCGAAAAAATATGAACAGTTTACAAAGTACAGACAAAATACAGTTTCATAAGTGTGAAGTTATCCAACGGTGTAATTACGTAAACATGTGTCACTGACGTAGTAAAAAAACATGTTTATCTCTCAGTTAAATGATCAGATAGCTGTGTAATTTGTGTGTTAGAGAAATATGGTACCGATGTGTAAAGTTGTATAAGCAAATACCATATTAGCTAGGGTTCCTTGTGCTTGCCAAACACATGGTACACAAAGTAGGCGTGTACCCCCCTGAGGATTAATGTAATTATACCCTCAGGTGTTCCAGATTACACCAATGGAATGAAATATATCACGGAAAACTTTCTTTGTAATTCAAAAATCTTTAAAAATAAATGTTTTAAGTATAAAATTGATCACTGAAATGCGTGTCCTGTAGCGCTAAATGTGCATCTTGTTGTAAGATAATCTCTGTGGAAGTGTCGTAGTTATTTTCCTCCGAAAGCTAAGTTCTGCAGAAGCCAATGTACTTACCTCATGATAAATAAAAGTGAAATGCTTTGCGTATAGATATCGTAGTTATTATACTTATTGGCGTGATGAAGAAAGCACTGTACAGTAACGTAATGTTATGCCACGAAAAAGGCTGTCTCATTGTTGCTATACCACAAAAGTTACTACTAAAACATGTTTTTCTTTCCAGAAGAATTCAGAAAACTGTGCAGATATAAAACAGAAACACCGCAAAATCAACATTGTAAATTGTCACTCATTAGTAGCGTCGTGATAAAATCGTGTAGCTGTCACATAAACTAACCTCTGTGTCATCTGGTATCTCTCAGAAAGCACTTTAAATTCAGAATGTATTTTCAAATAAACCAAAATGTTGCATTAAAATCTCATTAGCAGTACTGGTAAATGTTCTAAGTATGTGAGCCTTATAGTCGTTACGTAATCGTGCAACAAACAAGCAAGAATGTACACACACAATAACACTGTGACGTCTGTTCACTATAACAATGCATTCGTCATTTCTGTTTAAATAAGTTCTCTTGGTTCTTGACTGGATATTTCACTTCAAACATTGTTACATGTTAACAGTTTCTAAAGCATACTAGTAACGTGAAGTGAAACGTTTTATGGCAAAGACAAAGTTAAAAGGCAGATTATCTGTCAATAAATGGTTTTACATGAGAAATGTGGTGTAAACCTTTACTCTTCCTAGTACGCAGAGTTTCCACTTCAACGCAATTATCATGTGGTATACGTCGGATTCTGTAAGGTCCATTGTAAACTAGAAAGAATTTGTGACTCAAGTGTTTCTTCTTATGTGACAATGAATGAGCTTTAATGAGAACTTTCTGACCAATATACAATTTCTTTGCATTTGCTTTACCGTGTAGTTTTCTCCTTTTGTCTGCTGCAGATTTTATATTTTTAAGAGCCAAATCAATTATGTCTTTGTGTCGAAGTTTACGTGTATTCGGGAAAGGTACAAGCTCTCTGATTCTGTTCGGTGGTTCTTCATTCTTCAGTACAAGAGTAGGTGGTAAAGCAGTGGAATCATGAGGCATTTCATTCAGCACGTTTTGAAATAAGTGTAAATATCTGTCCCAATGCTGATGCTTTCTGTGACAATAAAGCCTGCAGAGCTTATTGATTTCTTTCATAATCCGTTCGGAGGGGTTACAATGTGGTGAGTACAATGAAATAAAAACAGGTTTGATTTTATGGTTGCGAAGCATGCGTGACCAAACAGCAGATCTAAATTGCGGTCCGTTATCTGAAATGACTTTAGCAACGTGGCCAACTTCACGTAAGAAATTTTTAACAAAGGCGTTGGATACAGACCGTCCAGTGGCTTTACGTAACGGTGTGAAAGAAACAAATTTTGAAGTAAGTTCAACAGCGACTAGAACGTACGAAAATCCATTAGATGTTCTGACAAGCGGTCCCAAGAGATCAACAGCAGCAAATTCTTTTAATTTAGAAGGAATGATGGGAAACAACGGAGCACGATGTGAGACAGTAGATGGTTTCGCCTTTTGACAAAGTTTACAAATAGACAAGACTCTTCGAATTCGCTTTTCCATATTGTTAAAATAACAAGTCGTTCGAAGAATATGATAACATTTTCGTGGGCCAAAATGTGCGTAGCTGAAATGAATGTACCAAATGAGCTTATTAACAAAATCGCCTGGAATGCAAAGTACCCATAGCTTGTCATCAACAGTGCAGCGTTTGAAGAGTATGTTGTTTCTAACCAGGTAATAATGCCGAATCTGTGTGTGTGTCTTTTCATGCCATTTGCTCTTGATGTCTTTCCAAATCGGATCTTTATCTTGTTCATGAGCAATGTCCTTTAAAGATGTGGTGATGAAGTTTTCAAAGGCGACTTTCTGAATGTAAAGAATACTGAAATTTTTCTCGAGGTTGCCTTCTGTGGTACTTTTCTCAAGCCCAGCCGGTGCGCGTGACAGTGCGTCCGCAACAATGTTCTCCTTGCCGGGAATGTAGACTATTGTGAAGCGGAATTCTTGCAGAAACAATGCCCAACGTTTTAACCTGTCATGATTTAATTTTGAAGACATAAGAAATTGTAATGCACGATGATCACTGTATACTTTTACGTGCTTACCAGAAAGAAAGAAACGGAATTTGTTAAATGCCCAAACGATAGCTAAAGCTTCTAATTCAGTAACGGAATAATTTTTTTCAGATTTTGTTAGCACTCGGCTAGCAAAAGCAATGGTTTTCTGAACGGTAGTGTCATTTTCTATGGCTTCTTGAAATAAATGGGCACCAAGACCGACTTTAGAAGAATCCGTGCTAAGGCAGAAATCTTGTGACAGATCTGGATGGGCTAAGATTGGCGCGTGAAGTAACGCTTCTTTCAAAGAATTGAATTCCAACTGTGCTTGTTCGTCCCAGTTCCAAATAGTATTTTTTCCAGTGAGAGAACAAAGTTTTGGTGTAACAAGAATTTGCATATTCAGAAAACGACGGTAAAAATTTACGAGACCTAGAAAACTGCGGACTTGTCTTTTTGTGGATGGCACTGGAATGGCTCTGATTGCTTCTAACTTTTCAGGATCCGGCTGAATGCCTTCAGAAGAAATAATATGTCCCAAAAACCTCACCTTTGACCTACCGAATTCAGACTTTTCCAAGTTAACTGTAATTCCAGATTCTGCAAAAATATGTAACACGCTGTTGAGGATGCGACTATGTAGTTCCCATGAAGCTTCTGCTATTAGAATATCGTCCACATATAAGGTGATGTGACGTTTTAAGAACTCAGGTAATATCGAATTTAGCCCGCGAATGAATGCTGCTGAAGAAATGTTCAAACCAAAGGGAAGTTTCCGAAACTGATAACAAACGCCGAAACAAAGGAAAGCTGTGTATTTTCTACATTCTGGATGAAGTTCGATCTGATAAAAGCTGGATCTGAGATCAATGGAAGACAACACTTTTACACCATTAAAATTTTGAAGAAGTTCTTCCATCGTCTATGGCCTGTCTGTTTCAGGAATAATGATAGTATTGATTTGTCTCGAATCTAAGACAAGCCTGATCGATCCATTTTTCTTCTCAACAACATGTAACGGATTGTTGTATGAGCTTACTGCAGGCTCAATAATGCCCTCGTCAAGCATAGATTGTATTTCTGTTCTAACACGGTCCCTATAATGCGCCGGAATTACGTATGGTCTAACACAAAATTTAGCATGCTCACGAACACGAAATTGGTATTGAAATCCCTTGATTGTTCCTGTTTTGTGAGTAAAAACTGTGGAATGTTCTTGTAAAATCTCAAAAAGGTCCTGCCTATCAGTGCCATTACAATTCTCAATTGTTTGAATTTTATTCTGAATTAACTCATTAATTTCAAATATGCCGTCGATATCATCCCTGTCAGTTCTTGCAGAGTGATTGTTAGTGTCTAGTTCCGTAGAAAATTCCGAATTGTTGTCCAACAGAAGGTAAAGCCGATTGATTTCTTCGTCATGGTTTGAGAGCCAATCTTCAAATTTCAAAGCTATTGACTTACCTTCCTTCTCTAAACCTATTTCAGCATCGTGAAAGTTTAAGATTGCTTTGTATTCATTCAAAAAGTCTACTCCCAATATAATTTCCGTCGACAATAATGGAACAGTGAGAAAGCTCATAGAGAAGCTGTGGCTTTGACAATAGAATTCTAAGTTGGTTTGTTGGCGTACATCTACACTTTTTCCAAAGATTGCACCTTGTAATTTAATCTTACGTAACGGAAGTGTGGGACAATCGTTCGATTTGTTGCATTTGCTAAAGGCTGTTTCACTAATTACTGAAATGGGACTGCCAGAGTCAAGTACTGCCGTAAATTTTACATCATTTACTGTAATGTGAATCACAGGATATGCAATATTGTTATGTTTTATGTCGTGTTCCTGGAGTAAGATGTCCCTAATGTCTTCCATTTTTACGTAATTACTAGCTACGGCAGCTGCGTCGTCAGTTTCATAAGTATGTTTTGTGGCTGCCAGCGGTGTGAGTCATTGCCTATTGTCTCTTTGTTGGCGCGCGTCGTTATTGGGATTTGGAGACCTAACTTCTACAAATTCACCTCCTCGAGAGGGCCCTGCCCTGTTTAAATCCCGCCAGTTCTGATGCAATTCAGGTCTGTCGTTACGATCATATCGTCTGTCGTCATGTCGATAGCTCCTGTAGTTTCTTTCTTGTCGGTTAAGTGGTGGAGAATTTCTCCCTGAATGGTAACTGCGCGCTGGACCGTTGCGTCTAAAGTTATTCTGTCTCCCTTGATAATAATTGTTTTGGTTCCCATATTGTCTGTTTCTCTGATTGTCTCTGTGATAGTCATTACCACGGAGAGGTGATCTTTCCCTGTAATTATTACTACTCTGCCAACGGTTGTCATACGGGTGGTGTCTGTTTTGGTCACGATATGTGTTGTGAGAATAGCCTTGTCGTGTCCAGTTATTACTTCTTTCATCGCGGAATTGCGACGGATGTGACCTGTAATTGTTGTGTTCCTGTTTCCGCATTCTGCGATTGTCAGTGTCAATTTCCAATTCTTGTAACAGTCCCTGAAAAGCTTCAGTGTCGTCTTTGCAACGTCCTGCTAAAATAATATGTCTCAAATGTTCGGGCAGTTTGATTAAGCAAATGCGGATGAGTTCTGAGGGGCTGTATGGGTTTGACAGGTACTGATTCTTGTGCAACATGTCTTCAAAATATTTGACAAGACTGGAAAATTCAGATTGTTCGAAATGTTTCATCATTATGATGTTATGTTTTACGCGGTCTTGTGTGGCTTGAGACCAATATGCTGAGAGGAAGGCATGGTAAAACTCTCCTTCACTGTGGCAATCGTGAATTACCGATCGCATTCTTACAGCTGGTTCATTCTCTAAGTAGCCACACATAAATTCTAACCTGTGCTCCAATGACCAGTTGGGAGGGAAACAATGAGAGAATTGATGGAGCCACGCTTGTGGATGAATGTCGTTGGCAGAATTCTTAAACGTTTTGAATTTACGTGTAGTAATGAACAGCTTATAGTCAAAATCATCATGTCGGCGAGTCGCATATCGGTCATTGTTAGGTCGTGTCGGCCGTTCCATCTCAAAATTCGGTGCACATTGCCAATTTCTTTCATAACTTCCGAAATGCCCTGTGTTATTATTTTGCGGCTTTTCCGTGTTTCTAAGTCCCTCTTCCCAAGTTGGGGCACGAGTATCCTCTGAAATACGTAATTCTTGTATTAACTGTGTCAGCTGATCTTGTACTTCCCGGATTTCTCTTTGGTGTTGCGTATTAATCTGATTCTGATTTTGTTTGAATTTCCTAATTTGTTCGCACTCTTCAGTGTCAGTGAAGGCTACAGGTCTTGTGTCATTCAGATCATCATCTACCTTTGTAGATAAGTTAGTGACCTGATCCGAAAGTTCGGCTACTTTCTCCGATAGTGAACACATTTCCTCAGTGTGTTTTTCTGAACCAAGTTTCAGAGTATCTACTGTGTCCTTTAAGTTTTCCTGAGTTTTTGCAAGTTGCGTAACCGAATCGGTAGATGCAACTGAGTCAATTTTAGCCCACAAGGTCTCATGATTTTCATGAACAATGGCTTGCAGCTCTTTTATGGCTGCTTCGTGATTCTGTAATGCATTTTCATGCCGCGAAAAAATAGGTTGAAAATGCTCACAAATTTGTGTTTTTACGTCATTACAGACTTTTTGACATTTCGATTCAATGTTATGTAACTCAGTGGTTAAATCTTCACGTGTTTGTTCAAGTGTAGTGTCTAACTTTTGAAGATTTTGTTCCATTGTGTCTAACTTTTTGAGATTTTGTTCCACTGTGTCTAACTTTTGAAGCTTTTGCTGTGTCTGTCCCATTTGTTGTATTAATTGTAATAACAATGCATTGGTGTCTGAAACATGTTCCTCAGTGCTTTTCGGCAGTGAATTTACACCGGAAACATTCACATTTTGACAAGCAGAAAATGTGTCTTGACTTATTTGAGAAAACGGTGAGGATCCAAAACCTGAATCTACAGTATTTGCGAGATCGTGTCGTGTCATTTCGGCTTCCTGAGGCGAGCTATTGCCGACCGGTCGATCGATAATACTTCTCTCTTCACTAATTGTTTCACTGTCCACGCCATTGTTTGACGCCCGCTCCATTTCCCTGTGCACAGTTACCAAATTACTACTTTGAACATTAGTAAATTCATTACTCGGCGGCGCTGATAAGCTACGCTCGTCATCACTATTATTTCTCAGTTTAGTTTGGAGCCTAGTGTTACGTTTTTCACACGCCATTATTGTCACAGTATTTCACACGACAACACAGAAAAACACAATTTGAAGATCAAAAATAAAAGAACACATTAACATAGCACTGAAAATAATATCTAGTTAATTGCAATCGCAGCTGCGAAATACTTGGTGCAAATCTACATGCATGCCACAACTGTTTTACTATACAACAATGAAAGACTGCAACTACAAAGGAAATTCTCTCTACAATTACGCGCTAGCAATAAACAAAAGCTACACTAAATACACAAACTACAAGAAAAAATCAGAAGATTCCAGTGAGGTATCCTAGGCTAAGGGTCGACATATGAAACGTCCCCTTTTGAACAATTTATACAGGACTGACCTTAAACTGACACACAATACTTTGTTAGCGCAACGCAATCTGACTTTCAAAATTCCCTACAAAAGAATGGCCCTGACTAACATTAAACTATACCTTTCACAAATCACTTACCTCACAAAATCTTCGCTGCTCAAGCTACTGCAATACAGCGAGCGCCACTACTGCCAGCTAAATAAAAGATTCAAACTACTGAAGGCACTAACTACTGATAGGGATAGTTAGCAAATGAAAGATATTAATAGAGAAGAAACAATGTATTTACCTTGATATCATCATATACAAATATAGCAGTTCATGAAAAATTACAAAACTCCGCCATCTCTCTCCACACATCCACCACTGCTGGCTGCTCACCTCCAACTGCGCAACGCTACGCGCTGTTCACAGCCAGCTGCCTAACACTACAATGGCGAGTATTACAACAATGCAAAGCAGCCACAGACTGCACACAGCACAGCCAGTGATTTTCATACAGAGGTGGCGTTACCAATAAGAAATCCTAAACAGCCTACTTACAAAATCAACGGTGCCAACAAAAGTTGCAACTGACAATAACCTGGCAGCAAGCCCCCTTTCCGCTACTGACATGGCAAAAATACACGATACACAAACAAACAAATACATCGTCAGTATTTGCGATCCCGCCCCTCCCTTCCCTCTCCTCAGCCCTCTCCTGCTTGCCAACGGCTGTGGCCTCCTTGCTGAACATAGCTTCAACCTAAATGGCAAGCAGAAGTCCAGTCAACCGACTAAAATCCTTCCCAAACCCGCAACTGCCACCCAACCCCCTACCCGATCCCAGTTCCTCAAATCCCCCCCAATCAAGTCCACCACATCCAAGCAACGGCGTGTAAGGAAGGACAGGAAGGAGAAGCACTCCAAGGGGAAAAAGCACTCCACCACCCCCACCCCAACCACTTCCACACCCTCTAAGGAGCCTGCGCCCCCGACAGCACCTGTCGTCGTCCTAGGAGGGGACCAGGAAACACTGGCACTGGAAGGGAACCGCGTAACCGAGCAGGATTCGGATGGTTTCGTGCCGGCGAGGAAAACCTTTCACCAGCCGAGGCTCCCGCCGGCCCGGGGAGTGGAACCCACCCTGAACAGGTTCCAGGCGGTGGCCGATGAGCCAGAGACACCGCAAGACACAACAACACAAACACAAAATCAGGTTACCCACCACCTCCCTCCGATTGTCGCGGAGTTCACTCAGAACTACGAGGAACTCTTCGAAATGTTAAAAACAGCAATCGGGGGAGGCAATTTCCAGGCAAAACCTGCTGGTGATGACAAAATAAAAATAACATTGCGCACACTCGAGCACTACACCACAATAAAAACACTTCTCAACAGCAAAAACATACCCCACTACACTTTCCCCACAACAAAAACACGCAATAAAAACGTAGTCATCAGAGACCTACCGAGATGAGTGGCTCTCCAGGCGATCAAAACAGACCTGACTGCCCAGGGGTACGTCGTCAAGGCGGCCCAACAGATGGGAAACATAATGAGCAAATGGCCCCTGTATCAGGTCACACTGCCCGACGTCCCACAAAACAAAAGGGACTTTAAGATGATCCTGGCGGTCCCTGTGACCACTGAACCACTGCGCCGCAAGAACAAGACGGTGCAGTGCTTCAGATGTCAGGGCCTCAACCACATTGCGGCACACTGCTCCATGGCAGTGAGGTGCAGAAAATGGGCCGAGGCCCATGACACAAGAACTTGCAACATAAAACACACGGACCCGCAAATAAGGTGCGTGCTGTGTGGCAAAAACCACACAGTGGGTTACCAAGGTTGTGAGGTCCATAAAAGACACACACAGCAGGCAAAGGGCGCAAAGGCCACCCCCCACATACCAAAAGAAAACAGCACGAACCCATCCAGACACACAAGAAACCAAAACATGACAACACACACAGACAAGGCCTGGGTAAAACCAAGGCCAGACACACCAAGGACAACATATGCGGAAGTGGTTTCTCCCCCGAGAAACCATGAAAGCATTGCCCAACCACCACAACACCAGACACTATCACAAGAACAACACCGGGAAATACACAGCAACAACGACCAGGTCCCCCACGACAGAGAAAGCCCTAGGGAACCCCACACACACTCCCCCCCCCCCCCCCCATGGATCAGTTGTTAGGCATAATGGTGCAGACCATGAACCTCGTCATGGAAGTGATGAAGGAATTCAGGGAAGCCCAAAAGCAGAACACACAGACCCTCGTCGCCCTTCAGGCAACAGTCCAGCAGTCGCTCCCCTCTGCGACTTCCTCAGTAGTATCAAAACCCCATCATGAATAGACGACCGAATATTCAAGGCCTGACAATGTGCGTCTTTAACGCAGATGGCATTGTCGATCAAGAGGTCGAGTTCAGAGAACTCATGAAGGAGTTCTCCATCGACATATGCATGATGGGGGAAACCCACCTAAAACCGGGAATAAAAGCGACAGTCCCCAACTATGTTAGCTATCGCAAAGACAGGCCAACCCAAGGTGGAGGAGTGGCCATATACATAAAAAGAGGTATCCCCCACCACCAGGTATTCTTACCAGCTACCAATAAAATAGAAGCAGTGGCGGTGGAAGTAACCACTGCCACCGGACCCCTAACAATTGTTGCAGTCTACCGACCCCCACATGACCAGATGGATGAGGGAGACATAGCTGCTCTAGGGCAAATTGAAGGCAAACTCGTAATAGGGGGAGACTTCAATGCCAAACACCCTGACTGGAATTCTAGATAACCTCCAGAGCAGGCGCCAAACTGCAACAACTAGCGCGCACACACCACTTCGAAACATGGGGTCCAGCGAGCCCACACATTTTCCGAAAAACGGAAGCAGGCCCGATGTGTTAGACATAGCTCTCACTAGGAGGATCGCAGGATTTGTGGCCGCAAGGACGATCAACAGAATGTCCTCCGACCACAACTCAGTGATTCTAGAAGTCGATGTGGGAGAATGGGTAGCACTCCCACGGTACCAGACGTCTTACAAACGCACAGACTGGGAGCGATACCAAGAAACTGTCACCTCTGATATCGCTCGCGCTCCGCCACCTACTGCCGAAACAGTAGAACAAGCGCTACTAGACTTGACAGGCACCATCCTGCAGGCAGCGGAAGAGGCCACCCCACCACAAAGGGATGGCCCTCCACCGCAAATACAGCTCCCGGAACACTTGCTAGCTCAAATCCGACACAAGAACAGAGTGGCAAAAGAGTGGAAGATCACCAGCAATCAGGCCACCAGGAGGCTGCTCAATCGTCTACAGAGAGAACTGAAGGTAGCGCTCAATGAGCACAGAAACCAGCAATGGCAAAACCGCCTCACAGCTCTCAAAGTAGACGATCATACACTTTGGCAAGCAACCAAACAATTCACAAAAAGACGCGCTAGGATGCCGCC
Source organism: Schistocerca piceifrons (assembly GCF_021461385.2). NCBI lineage: Eukaryota > Metazoa > Arthropoda > Insecta > Orthoptera > Acrididae > Schistocerca > Schistocerca piceifrons. The sequence continues at coordinate 448,849,474 of NC_060144.1, read as the reverse complement.
ACTGCACGGCGAGCGGGGACTGGTCTACAGTCATGCTGGGAAGGCCAACGCCCTCGCCGACTCCTTCGAGAAGCAGTTTCAAACGGCAGAACCCCAGGATGAAGAACATGAAGAGGTAGTCAGTCGTCAACTGGCCGTCTTCCTCAATGCTGAGGAGGACCCAGAGGACGAGTCCATACTTTTTGCCCCCGAGGACGTGGCAAGAGTAATCAGGTCCCTCCCTACAAAAAAGGCGCCAGGGCATGATAGTGTCACAAACCAGTTAGTCAAAACACTCCCACCCACAGCGATCACACAACTCGTGAACGTCCTCGACGAGATCACTCGTTCCCGCGAGTTCCCAGCTTGCTGGAAACATGCGGAAGTGGTCGCGATACACAAACCAGGGAAAGACCCTCTATTCCCGCAGCACTACAGGCCGATTAGCCTCTTGCCAACTCTCAGCAAGATCTATGAGCGCCTCCTGCTAAAACCCATACAAGAACATATTACCAGAGAGCAAATTCTGCCGGATTTCCAATTTGGATTCCGGCAGAACCACTCTGCCCCACAACAGGTCATGAGAATGGTTGAAGCAGCCACAGAGGCTACTGCGGGATAGTGCTACTAGACGTAGCCAAAGCCTTTGAGTCAGTATGGCATAGAGGGCTACTCTACAAGTTGTACTCACAAGGGTTTCCAGGGAGCATAGTTCAGCTGATCAAGAGCTACCTCACCAATAGGACTTTCTCCGTCAAAGTAGAAACTGCCACCTCCACCAGAAGGCGTATTCGTGCCGGGGTGCCACAGGGATCGGTCCTGGGGCCCGTATTGTACAGTTTGTACACTGTGGGCACTCCAACGGCCCCCCTGGTGTACACCGCGCAGTACGCGGACGACACAGCCTTCTACACGAGAAATGCGAACAAGGACCTGGTCATTCGTAGGGTACAAAGGGTTTTAGACGACACAGAAACCTGGGCCCGTCGCTGGCGCATCACCATCAATTCTGCGAAGACGCAGGCAATGCTGATTACCCACAGGCTCGGAAGGTGCGAACCTCCTCAACGTCCCCCCCTCCACCTCCACCTAAATGGAACCCAACTCCCCTGGCGCAGAACCGCCAAGTACCTTGGCGTAACCTTGGACTCTCGTCTTACGTGGGAACCCCACATAGACGAGGTCCACAGGAAGGTCTGCGCCAGAATGTCCATCCTATACCCTATCCTGAACACAACCAGCTCCCTTCCCTGCCCAGTAGCAGTAAATGTATACCAGGCCCTGATCCGGCCGGTAATGTAGTATGCGTGCCCTGTCTGGGGATACGCGGCAAAGCAGCACCTGGACAAACTCCAGAGGCTGCAGAACCGCGCCCTCAGAAGGGCACTGCATCTACCTCTAGGATTCCCCACAGACGACCTGCACGCCGCAGCCAAAATCCCACTCCTGAGAGAGCGTTTCCAGGATCTGGCAAGGGCCTTCTATGAAGGTACTTCCAGATCCAGAAATGCACTCATCCACTCCCTATGTCGGTATGACATGTCCCGCGATAAGCACAAGCGCCCTATGACGATCTTCGACGATTAAGTCGAAGAGAAAATCCCAATACCCAATCCCTAATCCAGTTCCTTCCCATATAACACCAATCATCTCTCCTACCTCAGGCAAGTACCAGACACATCCACAACAATCATCACATATCACAGACACCAAAAAACTACAGAAAAAAAACACACACACACACACACATGTACACAGGGGAGTAAAAGCCGAAAGGCTACAAACTCCCCCTCACACTTCCCCAAAGAGGGGAAAGTAACAGATGAAAGCAGCAGCAGGCATAGTCCGGGGAGTACGGCACTGGACACAGAAGGCAGTGCTGGACAGGGCTGGACAGAACACGGAAAGTGCTAGACGGCGCGGCGGACGCACAGTCGCAGGAAAGACTTGGAGTGAGTGGAGTAGTTAGCGCGTGATCGCGAGAGACAGAAATACTTCGGAGTGCCGACTTGTGCTCTTGTGTGATTTCCGTGGCTTCTGCAGTGAAGACATAGTGTGCGTTTAGAAGTGAATGTCTCGCAAGCTATGTTGTTGAACAATTACGTGCTGTAGGAATCTATTGTTTCCCTGTTATTCAACTTATATGTTATTTAATAGCTGGACCATCGACACCAATAAGTGTTTTGCAGAAATATACCACATTCTCAGAAGTACTTCTACTATCGTACTCATCATTTAAAGTCGTTAAGATAGTACCTGCAGATTTTATTTAATTTCAATCTTTCTTCTTCTTTCGATTTCGGCCATCTTTGGACCACGTTCAACAATTCACTTGCCCGGCTTTTTGATCTTTTTTTCTCTCTTCCCAATATTTCCTCATCATTTTCGAGTGGTTCCTCCTCCGCTCTTCCGACCATTTCCTGTTATTATTCTTTAGTTTCGTTTCTTCTGGAAAACACTTAATTTCGTTCACTATTTGTCTAAACTTTTCCCTGTCCCTGATTGACTCACGGGTGACATTAAAATAGGCCAAATCCTTTTTCACCATCTGTATCCATTTATTGTTGGTTTTTTCGTTCCTGTTACTATGTTCAAACACTTTTCTTGTTAGTCTGTTTCCATCCATCCTCGACAGGTGACCATAAAACGTTAGTCTGCGTTTACGCATTGCCTCACTCACTTTCTCAATAGTTTTGTATATTTCCTTATTACTCTTTAGCTTGTACTCTTCTCCAATCTTTCTCGGTCCTAATATTTTTCTCAAAATTTTCCTTTCTTTCTTTTCCGTGTTTTCTATTTCCCCCTTTTTGTTAAGAGTTAGGCACTCCGATGCATACAGGCATTCTGGTCTAATGACAGTTTTATAATGTCTTAATTTAGCTTGAATCGAAATGTTTTTTTTTGTTATATATGTCTTTGGTTTTTTGAAAAGCAAATTCCATTTTCCTTGCTCTCGCCTGGTTTGCACTCTTGTCTAAACCATTCACTTGAATTATTTCACCTAAATACTTAAATTTTTCTACTCTCTTAATATTGCCGTATTTAGTAATAAGATTTTTCTTGTTATTTCTATGATTAGACATATACACGGTTTTTTCAAATGAAATCTGCAGTCCAGCTCTGGCCGAAACTTCTTGTAGTTTCTCCAGGTAGTTCTGAGCTATTTCTTCGTTTTCTGTAACTATTGCCAGATCGTCTGCAAAAGCTAAACAGTCCACTTCTATTTTTTCTTTTTTTGTTCCAATTCTGATGTCATTCTTGGTGCCTTTGAGTTCTTCTTTCCATATTCTCAATATCTTTTCCAGTACGCAGTTGAAGAGGATTGGGGATAAACCATCACCTTGTCTAACACCTGTTTTAATTTCGAACTTCCTTGAAATTTCACCCATAAATTTAACTTTGGCCTTACTGTTTGTTAGCGTCTGTTTGATAATTTGAATTGTTTTCTTATCGACCCCAAATTCTTCCAATACTTTCAGTAATGTTTCTCTATCTACCGAGTCGTATGCTTTTTTGAAATCTACAAATACTATTGCAAATCTCTGGCCTCTTGAGATTCTGTAACGAATTAGTGTTTTCAGGTTAAATATTTGTTCAACACAGGATCTACCTTGTCTAAAACCTGCTTGATATTCACCTAATTTCAATCTTTCATTTATAAATTTATATGTTACATTCATAATTCGCAATTGCGGAGTATAGAAACCTTCAACCATTCGATTGATGTGTGTATTCTTATAGTATACTGTGGACTCAGCAGTATTTGGCCTGTAATGCGGCAACTACGTATCCCAGCCCCTAGACAACGAAACCAGCCAAAACTTTTAATACTGCATCTCTGAGTCCGAGGGAGCGTAGTTATTTGAAAGCCCGCGCACCTTACAGCCCGATTGTAGCGCCTTCCGACTTCCATCTGTTTGGCCCAATGAAAAATGCACTCTGCTGGAAGCAATACTTGGATGATGTGAGGTTACTGCAGCAAACGATGACTCCGACGTCGACCAGAAGAGTAGTACCATGTGAGCACACAGGCTCTCCCTGTAAGGTGACGTAAGGCCGTCGCAGCGAAAGGGGATTATGTTGAAATACAGGGTTCTGTAGACCAAAGAGTTGGGAGTAATATGGTGTACTGCAATACTATATGAAACTAGCGTGCCCTCAGAAAAAAATGTATTGCATTATTTATTGAACGTACTTCGTAGTAATAGCATATTGAACGAAAATGGGAAACATGTCTGAAAGCAAAGACGTGGGTGAAAGATGGAAGGGATACATAAAAATTTAAACGAAGATCCAACATGCACATGAATTTTGAAAATGAAAACAGCATAGCAAGTGGTCAGTTTGGACCTTCTTGAACAAAACGAAGAGTGTCATAAGGCTGTAAAAGAACTAAAACAAATAAAGCACGAGGACGGGATGAAGCGACTGGAGAAATGACACAGAGCAATGAAACCGATGAAATTCCAGAAGATTTTAGCGTTGGCTCAAACCCAAAATCAAAGAGATGTGGAATTCTAAACTGTGAAGAACATTGGACCCTGAGTCTGTTGTCCCACACGTTGAAAATATTCACAAGAATAATGAATAACCGAACAATCAATAAAATTCAACTAAATGTAGCTGAAGACCAGTTCGGATTTAGATGGAACTGAGGCAGAAGAGAAGCGATGTTGATGGTACTACGGTTTACAGACAAAATTTTTAGATTATAACATCATTTTTTAACTCTAGAAAACATCTTCGATAATGTGAACTGAAATAGGTTAATGGAGGACTTTTCTTAGAGATGAGCGAATAATAAATAATATTCTATAAACCAAAGAGGCATAATAGATGCAAATGGCGAAGTAAAGGAGACTTACATTCAGAAAGGAGTACGGTAGGGACGTAATTGTCGCCAGTACTGTTCAACTTGCATGCTGAAAAAGGCCATGAGGAATGTAAAGAGGAAATGAAAGGCACTGATAAAGTTGAAACCAAATAACAAGATTTTCTGACGACGTAACTGCCATTCAGTAGAACAAAGAGAAACTGAAAGGAAAGCTAGCAAGAATGTAACAATATCTTAAGAGAGAGTTACAACACCGAAATTAATACAAAGAACGAAATTATGGAATGCAGTCGCCAGTCGCCAGTAGAGATAACAGATAATATTACACCTCTCTGACACAACATGTTTAACTACTTTGGAAGTAAATTCATACCCTATGGCAAAAGTTCAGCCGACATAAAGAGCAGATTTGCATATCGAAAGCAACCTCCTCCAAGAAAAAGGTGGTGCTAACATCAAGGAACCTGTATGCGGAGACCAAAAAGCCTTCCCTGGATCGGAGATATTGACTATCGGTGCATGCGAAAAGAGACGTCCTGACGTATTTGAAATGTGGTGACGGAGGGGGATTGGAAAGGTCTCGTAGACAGCAAAGCTCACGAGTTAGAAGACTTGGTGAAAGTTGATCTCTGCTACCCACAGTATAGGAAAGAAGTTAATTAATTGGCTACCTCTACAGACACAACAGTTATATTCCAGACATATCAGATGTAGGTGCAAGCTCATACGAGGAAATGAAGAGACTAACAAGGAATAAAGTGCATTAGAAGGTCTGTCGCTAACTAATCTTCTGATTGAGACTCAGGGGAGAGTTACAGTCTGTTCCGCTTCAATCCAAGGGTGAAGCATGTAGAGAATGAGTTGTTATTTTCCTGATATTATCGGCACGATCTCACGGGATGGAAACGAAGGTAGTTGAACAATAGTTGTAGTTTCAGCGCTGACAGAAGTGTTTTGGATTTTTCCAGACAGGTTCTTGTTAGATGTACGGCGGTTTGCTTCGAGTTTTGCCATTTTTCAACCTGTGTGTCACGCTCGCTCGCCAGTCCAACAATCCGGTGATCTTATGCACCACTCTTCTCATATTGACAGTACTGCCACAACAGACAACCATTCTTGACTTAGCTTAGAACAGAAGCATTTTTTAAATAATTTTAGCTTGGGAAAACGACCGTCAGTTTTTCCAACAGCTACAGGTTCTGTCAGATTTATCATCACGGTTGTCAGGTGAAGTCTATACCAGCTCTGCTAACTCATATACACCAGCCAGTTTCGATTAAGTTCTCATCAATATCAGCTGTGCTGGGAACATAAGGCAAATGCCGGTGGATTCATTTCTAGTATCTTCATCACAGGCGGTGGGTATGAAAAGTGGTTGTTTGCACTGTATGTGTCTGTAACTTACTTCATCAATTAAAACAAGATGTTTAGTTGAAAGTAAATGTTGCCCAGTCACCAGATAAATGAAGTATCGTTCCAATTAAGGCCTCTGTCAGCCTTCTTTACTGTTTTTATTCGTTTGTTAGAGAATCTACATTCGATACTTCATCTTTCATCAAGTAGTGTGTGAATGAACCTTTTGACCCATTCTTACAGCTCTCTTTCGAAGTAGTCATTTATAGCTGCAGCTCCCGTATTCTCATATTTCAACTCGTTAGATGCTGTATTGATTCTTTCTACTATTTCACGTTCAACGAAGAAGCTGTGGGATTCAATTACTTTGTTTAAGATTATTCCTATACTTTGTTAGATATCGTATTCGTAAGAATTATATTTTTCAGAGCCGTAAAAACGCCTACGAATCTCTCTTCAAATGCTTAGATGGTGTCTTTTCTGGCATTCCAACGCGTTACACCCAGTGTCTTTAATCTTACCTCGAAAGTACTCACAGAACATATTTTTCATCCTACCACCGTCACCCGCTGAGGCCAAAAAATTGTAGATGCTATCGACGATTTCGAAATAAAGGGCTGTTCGACGATTAGCCTTCTCACTTTTACTTATGATAGGTGCCGTAACATCTGCTCGTATTTACGTAATTTCGTTCATTCAGTTGACTGATGTCTTAATACAGATTGATCTTTCTCCTGCATAAAGGAGGTAAATAATTGGAATATCTGTACCAGTGAAGGATTTCCTAAACCATCTTTGCCCATTCTAATACATTAATCTTATAAAACGGAGGATGAAACTGGACTGATCGATATTACTAATTTTACCATTCTTCCTTTTCATTTTTCCTTTCCTTCCAATGTACCCTCGGTCCTCGGCGGTCCCGGAAATACACCAGGTGCCTCAGCCCAGTGAAGGCCGGCAATTACCGCTGACTAGTCTCCTTAGCTACGCCGTGGCTATTTTTTGCATCTCCTCTAAGAGTAAACAACAAGTCACGACCCACATCGCTGTTTGGCGTCAGATTGAGACTAGGTGACAGATACGCCACATGAATCCGTCTTTTCCCAGTCAGCAAAACTTAATAGTGAGAGGACGAATCAATGATAACAGTCGGAAGATAAGCCATCAACAAACGTCTGAATTCTACAAACAGTGGCACTCAAAGCACAGGTGTCAAATCGACTGCACCCTTCTGCAGACGCACAACGTAATCCTCACAAGCAACATCTACGAGTATATCTACAACTATTTCACATGTTGCAAACCAGTGTGTAGTGTATGGTGGAGAATACATTTCACTGCACAAGTTACAATGGCTTCTTCCAATTCCATTCACGCTGCCATTATTCTAACATTGTTCTCACGATCTCCACCGTAGCGAAAATTAGTGGATTGGAGTATACTCCTAGATTTATTATTTGAAGATGGTTCTTTAAATTTTGTAAGTAGGTTTTGTAGGGAAAGTTTGTGTCTATGTGCCAGTTCAGTTTCTTCTGCATCTCCGTAACGCTCTCCTACAAGCCAGGTAAACACGTGGTCATTCGTACTAACCTTCTTTGTATACGTTCAATCACCCCTGCTTCAGGTCTCACATACTTCAGAAATATTGTAGGGTGGATCATACAAGTGGTTTGTAAGCAATCTCTTTGGTAGACTGTATTTCCCTAGTATTCTACAAATGAACCGAAGTCTGCCGCCTGCTTTACCTATGACTGAGACTATGTGCTCGTTCCATTTCATATCGCTACAAATTGTTACAACAAGGTATTCGTATGAGTTGGCAGATTCTAGTTGTGTTTCATTGACATTATAGCTTTAAGTTTTTTTTCGTTCTCTGACGTGCACAGTTTTATATTTCTCAATATTTAAAGCAAGTTGCCAATCTTTGTATCACTTTTAAATCTTATTAGAGTCCGAGTCAATATTTGTGAAACTTTTTTCAGACAGTACTTCATTACAGATAACTGCATCATCTGCAAAAAGTCTGAGATTATTGTTACTATTGGTTTCAGGCTCATTACCGTACAACATGGCCAGCAAGGATCCCAACGCATTTCCTTGGGGCAGACCTGAAGATACTTCTACATCTATAGATGACTGCACACAAGATAATATACTGTGTCGTCCCTACCAAGAAATTCTCAATGATGCCATAAATTTCGCTTGATATCCCCTATTACAGTACTTTAATTAATAAATGGCGGTGTGGTACTGACTGAAACATTTTCAGAAATAGAGAAATACTGCATCTCTTATCTGCTTTAGTCCATGGCCTTCAGGACGTCATGCGAGAAAAGTTCAAGTTAGGTTCCATATAATCGGTGATTTCGGAACCCATTCTGGTTGTAAAAAATAATTGAAAAGCCACGATCACTTCAATATGGTTTACTAGATGACGAATGTATAGATGATGAGAGACTTTATAGCAAGTTAATACGTTATTTTTTAGTGCTTACAACACCTACGACCATAGTGCATAGACAGGTAAAGCCCAGCATACAGGTTTTAATCGCTCGTCACATTGTAACTAAGTCGTGTTATGAACAGCTTTCTGTGTGCATATTCCTGAAGTCCTTATATGAATAAAGGTAAATTATAATATATAGTTTTGTAAGGCGCTAATGGATAATGTCTGTGCCTCAGATGCTTCTACTTTGTAATTGACGTACTTTATAGCGATTATAGTATGTACAGGAAAATGTGGACTTTGCATGGGTATGTGACAAGCAGTTACAGTAAAGTTGTGTTTTAGTAGTAATGAGTTGTAATACTGTGGGACTGTGTGTGCGCTGCTTGGACAGCGCTATCTAATGGCCGGTTGTGAACCGCTAGAATCACAGCACGTAAACCTGCGCGTAATAGGGCAGTGATGATGCCGACTGGTGTTAGGTGAGCAGTGCTAGTTTCATCTGGTGACTTCAGTTTTATATTTTATGGAAAGAACGACAAACCTGTTATGTTATACCTTCACAGATCTGATGGTGGCACCTTCAGAGTGCTGAAACCGGTCATCTAGTAAACGATATTGAAGTGATCGTGGCTTTTCAATTATTTTAAAAACAGAGCGATCGCCCCACGACAGACCATGTGTTCACTGCATTCTGGTCGTCATGGAGGAGGTCATTCTGCTTGAAATATTCCGTTACGTTTGTCCTCAGAATATATTCTAATATTCTACAACAAGTGAATGTCAAAGATATTGGACGGTGGTTTTGTGGACAACTTCTGTTGCCATTTAATAAATGGGTGTGACCTGCGCTTTCTTCCAGCTACTGGCGTCAGTTCTTTTTCGAAGGATCTGTGGTAGAATATAGCTGAAACAGGGGTTAACACAGCCGCAGGTTCGGTGTGGAATCCGATAAGGATCCATTGCGCCCTGGAGTTTTTTCAGTTTCTGTGATTGTAGTTGTTTCTCAACTACAGTGCCACTAATACGTGCCGCGCGGGATTAGCCGAGCCGTCTGAAGCGCTGCAGTCATGGACTGTGCGGCTGGTCCCGGCGGAGGTTCGAGTCCTCCCTCGGGCATGGGTGTGTGTGTTTGTACTTAGGATAAAGTAGGGTAAGTAGTGTGTAACCTTAGGGACTGATGACCTTGGCAGTTAAGTCCCATAAGATTTCACACACATTTGAACATTTTTTGAACACTAATACGTACATCACTCATCTTTGCAGTGATGCGACAAATAAATTGGGACAATAATCCTGCATTTTTCGCTGCAAATGAAAATTTGAAAAAAGATTTAAGTATTTCTGCTTTTGCTTTGCTGTTCTCAGTTTCAGTCCCTCTCTTGACCAGTAACTTTAATGTCACTAACGGCTTTCACATGTGAACAGAGTATCTTTGAAGTTTGTGAGACATATTCTTTGGCAATATTCTACAACGGTAGTCGCTGAAGGCTTCACGCGTTACTCACTTGACAGCCAAGCCGATTCATGAAGCAACTCTTTATCTTTAGCCCCAGGCTGTACCATGGAGACTCCATCCCGTCATGAAGGTGTATGTCTATCAAGTGCTTGGTCAACTACATATACGTAATGAATATGGAGATCTTCGGCACAGATATCATATTCGGGGCAATCTGATTCTGCGAATCAGTCATCCAGACTGTTTATCTCAGCTTGTCAGAACGAATTTGTGTTGGATAAGGCTGAATGTTATTACAGGAAAATCTAAATAATGTAATTCATACATTCTGCTACGTAGTTTTTGTCCCCAGTGCTGTTCTACATTTGCCCATACAGATAAAATTTAAGAAATCGTACCACCATAGTTTCTTGAAACACATGTTTTCATAGATATAACACAACAAATAATACAATTTTATAAGAATCTCTAAAGCATTACAGATGAATTTCGTGATCCAACTGATAAAAAAAGTACAGTGAACAAAAGATATTTAGAAAAAATTGAATAATTTTGATACCAAACCTGAAGATACAAGTATTTTAAAATAATTTAATAACTATATCCATAAAAATCATACCAAAAAGAATTAAAAAGCCTTACCACAAACGATGAATACGTGGGTACTGTCTCACACTATAGTAACTATTCTTTATTATTTTATTTTTACATTTAATTTCATTTTTTTTTATTTTATGTGTTCAGTTTATCAATATTAATTTTGGATTTCAGAAATAACTGGAGCTAGTTCCTCTCTAGGCAGATCACCTAATACAATTTTATTTATTATCCACTTTCCAGAATGTGATTTTCACTCTGCAGTGGAGCGTGCACTGATATGAAACTTCCTGGCAGATTAAAACTGTGCGCTGGACCGAGACTCGAACTCGGGATCTTTGCCTTTCGCGGGCAAGTGCCCTACCATCTGAGCTACCCAAGCACGACTCAGGACCCATCCTCAAAGCTTCGAGTCTTGGTTTGGCACACAGTTTTAATCTAATTATCTAGTTGTTCGTTTTATTAAAGCTCTTGAATGTAGATAATCTACATTTGATTGACTTGCTTGTTGTTACACCATCTTTAAAGAAATGATCTTTACATAGTGCATCAATGGTGGTGTAGATTATATAATTCAATTCTATTTTAGATACTTTGTTGTTTACCTATTCTTTAAAGAAATGATATTTACATAGTGTATCAATGGTGATGTAGATTATATAATTCAATTCTATTTTAGATACTTTGTAGTTTACCTATCACAATTTTTTACTCTTTGCTTTCTCTTCTTCTAGTTGTATAGCAAGTTGTTGTTTTTGTTCTACTAGTTTTAGTTTGTTTTCAAATTCTGTAGCTTCTTGTTCAATAATTTTTTACAATGGATCGCCTTGTACACTGCTGTATACTTCAGACAATCCATTAATATTTTGTCAACGGACATATAATATGTTCCAAACAAACTACTGTTTTGATTATTCACCATTACAGATTCTTTATATTATAAACCGATAGCTTTAGTCTAGTTTTCTGAACTAAATTAATTTCAAAAACTTGTTAAGGCTTTCGTGGCCACTTGTTGACAAACTGCCTATTGTCTTCTGTCTCGGGTTCTTCGGTCGACGTTCGTCTGATGATTTCTACAGCTTCTCTGAACAAGTGGGTGTGATAGTGCATCTCTACAGCCGGAACTTCCGTGTCGGCGAATTTTGTTACGTGGTCGGGCTCACGCAGCGCATGCTCTGCCACGGCCGATTTCTCCAACTGCCCAACCTGAGTTGTCGCTTATGTTCTTTGATCCTGATGTTGATTGATCGTCCAGTCATTCCAACATAAACTTTTCCACATGTGCATGGTATGCGATATATTCCCGACATTGCAAGTGGATCCTTTTCCTCCTTTGTCGATCTAAGACATTCTTTGATCTTCCTTGTCGGTTTGAAAATCGTGTTTTCTGCCGTGTTTGCGCAGTATACGGCCGAATCTGTCCGTCACGCTGGGGATGTATGACAGAAAGGCCGTACCCCTCATTTCCCTTTCTGATTTCTTACTTCACCGTGTTTTGACTCTGTTAAACTTCTCATACAATTTGCGGAGAACCGATTGCTCCTCACAACACTTTCCAGGTACTGCATTTCGCGTCTGAGGTGCTGCGGGTTACATATTCGTCCTGCTCCCATTACGAGCGTATTCATCATGCCCCTTTTCTGGCTTGGGTGGTGGTTTCCGCAGGTATCGGTCCGTGTGTGTCGGTTTTCGGTACACACTATATCCCAGGTTTTCGCTTTCCCTTGTGACCAGCACATCTTGAAATGGTTGTTTTTTGTCGTTTTCTATGTCCACGGTAAATTTTTCGTTGGCGTGGAGGCTGTTCAAGTGGCTTAGAATGTCACCAAGCTGTTCTTCACCATGGTGCCACACAACGAAAGCATCGTCAACGTATCTGTACCGCACTTTAGGTTTACATGTCGCCGAGTCCAGTGCCTGTGCCTCCATGACGACGTTGACAACCGCTGAACTAAGACTACTACCTATGACGACGCTTTCCAGCTGTTCACGGAAATTGCCATTCAACGTGACATCTCATGGTGAGACATGCATGAAAAAGCTTTGAAATGTCTTGCTGGATAATGGAACCGATGTGCTCCAGAGCGTCACTGACTGGCACTTTCGTAAACAAAGAAACAATATCGAAGCTGACCAGGATGTCGTTTGGTGCAAGTTTTAGTTTCTTCATCTTCCCAATCAAATGTCCTGAGTCCTTTATGCATGTGTCGGTCTTTCCCATGTGCGGCTGGAGCAGAGAGGCCAAGTGTTTTGTCAGTTTACATACTCCTGGCTCACCGACAAATATGTGAGCTGCAGCAACTCAGACGCCTAATGCAAGTTCTCTAAAGTATTCAGATGAGCAATGGATACTCCACAAATTATATAAGAAGTCTAACAGAGCCAAACACACGGCGAGGTAAGAAATCAGAAAAAGAAATGTCGGGTACGGCCTTTTTTACGATATATTCCCAGCGTGACGGACAGATTCAGCCGTATATTGCGCAAACACGGCGTAAACACAATTTTCAAACCGACAAGGGAGATCAAAGAGTGTCTTAGATCGACAAAGGAAAAAAGAGACCCATTTGCAATGTCGGGAATATACTGCATACCATGCAAATGTGGAAAAGTTTATGTCGAAATGACTGGACGATCAATCAACATCAGGATCAAAGAACATAAGCGACAACTTAGGTTGGGGCGGGTGGAGAAATCGGCCAAGACAATGTACGCGCTGTATGAGCCCGACCACGTAATAAAATTCGCCGACACTGAAGTTCCGGCTGTAGAGAAGCACTATCACACCCGCTTGTTCAGAGAGGCTGTAGAAATACAAAAAAGGGGGGAATAGCTTCAACAAGAAAGAAGAAATCCTCAAGGTAAACGGATCCTGGCTTCCCGTACTGCAGCGAACGACCGTCCATGTTAAGAAGCGGAGAACCGCAACGGAAATGAGCGTGGAGAAGCCCTCGGACGTTGGTGCGCCAGGTACATATAGCCTGCGGCCGCGAGCTCGGCTCCAGTTCACCACTGGCAATGATGAGTGAAACTTTCACAATGCCAGACACTGATGCTGACAAAACGTCAGTAAAATCATCAGACGAACGTCGGCCAAAGGACCTGAGACAGAAGCCAATAGGCAGTTTGTAAATTATTTTTGCTATAAGGTGATAAGTCATCTTTAAGAAAAGGGTAGTCATTCAATACATAGTTGTAATACGGCAATACTTCAAAATTAATATCATTTTTCAACAGAAAATTCTTCTAGTGTCTTTTATAGATATTACATTCAATGTTTTTGTGCGTTGTCCAATTCTTGCAAATCTGGAAATCTCCATAAATAAACGCAAACTATAAATCATGAAGAACACATCTTTTTATTCAAACAATGGAACCCAAATATCTTCAACCAAGTACCTAAATTTGGTTGAAACTTGTTATAATTTAGAAATTAATGTGTATTCATCATTAGATATGCTTGGAACTGAGCGCATTTACAAAGAAATAAAATTTAATAGGAAAAATGTATTGATTATAATCATAATCCAAAGCTAACTGATCATTATTCCTAAATTCAATATAATCTAGATTGTTATTTTACAAGACTAAAATGATTTTTTTATAATTTTAGGATCTTTAGAGATTACATTCAGATCCTCTGCAAAACTGTAATGATCAACATAAAAATATCATTTCTAATGAGTACATCAATCTATTCTAATTACAGAACCCAAATACCTTTAAATTAAGAACCGAAATATCTTTAAATTAAGTACCCAAATTTAATTTGCAGTTGTTGAGGGTAACGAATTCAAATACATTTCGCCATAGGTCCTACAGCATTAGATGTACTTGAACTATTGCCAATTATAAAAAAAAATAAAATTTTATGTTATTTTTATTCTTTTGTTCAGTAATGTATAAGTTTGAGCCTTTGTGTCTTTACTATACATTTATCACAAAATAACAAGCACATCCTCCCCCCATGAACCATGGACCTTGCCATTTGTGGGGAGGCTTGCATGCTTCAGCGATACAGATGTCCGTACCGTAAGTGCAGCCACAACAGAGGGGTATCTGTTGAGAGGCCAGACAAATGTGTGGTTGCTGAAGAGGGGCAGCAGCCTTTTCAGTAGTTGCAGAGGCAACAGTCTGGATGATTGCCTGATCTAGCCTTGTAACACTAACCAAATCAGCCTTGGTGTGCTGGTACTGTGAACGGCTGAAAGCAAGGGGAAACTACAGCCGTAATTTTTCTCGAGGGCATGCCGCTTTACTGTATGGTGAAATGATGATGGCGTCCTCTGGGGTAAAATATTTCGGAGGTAAAACAGTCCCACATTCGGATCTCTGGGTGGGGACTACTCAGGAGAATGTCATTATCAGGAGAAAGAAAACTGGCGTTCTATGGATCAGAGCATGGAGTGTCAGATCCCTTAATTGGGCAGGTAGGTTAGAAAATTTAAAAAGGGAAATGGATAGGTTAAAGTTACATATAGTGGGAATTAGTGACGTTCGGTGGCAGGAGGAACAAGACTTTTGGTCAGGCGAGTACAGGGTTGTAAATACAAAATCAAACAGGGGTATGCAGGAGTAGGTTTCATAATGAATACGAAAATGGGAATGTGGGTAAGCGACTAGAAACAGCATGATGAATGCATTATTGTGGTCAAGATAGACACGAAGCCCACACTTACTACAGTAATACAAGTTTATATGCCAACTAGCTCTGCAGATGATGAAGAAATTGATGAAAAGTATGATGAGATAAAAGAAATTATTCAGGTAGTAAAGGGAGACGAAAATTTAATAGTCATGGAAGACTGGAATTCGAGAGTAGGAAAAGGGAGAGAAGGAAACATAGTAGGTGAATATGGACTGGGGGTAAAAAATGAAAGAGGAAGCCATCTGGTAGAATTTTGCACAGAGCATTACTTAATCATAGCTAGCACTTGGTTCAAGAATCATAAAAGAAGGTTGTATACATGGAAGAATCCTGGAGGTACTACAATGTATCAGATAGATTATATTCTGGTAAGACAGAGATTCAGGAACCAGGTTTTAAATTGTAAGACATTACCAGGGGCAGATGTGGACTCTGACCACAATCTATTGGTTATGAACTGTAGATTAAAACCAAAGAAACTCCTAAAAAGTTGGGAATTTAAGGAGATGGAACCTGGATAAACTGACTAAACCAGAGGTTGTACAGAGTTTCAGGGAGAGCATAAGGGAACAATTGACAGGAATGTGGGAAAGAAGTACAGTAGAAGAAGAATGGGTAGCTCTGAGGGATGAAGTAGTGAAGGCAGCAGAGGGTCAAGTAGGTAAAAAGACGAGGGCTAGTAGGAATCCTTGGGTAACAGAAGAAATATTGAATTTAACTAATGAATGGAGAAAATATAAAAATGCAGTAAATGAAGCAGGCAAAAATGAATACAAACGTCTCAAAAATGAGATCGACAGGAAGTGCAAAATGGCTAAGCAGGGATGGCTAGAGGACAAATGTAAGGATGTAGAGGCTAATCTCACTAGCGGTAAGATAGATACTGCCTACAGGAAAACTAAAGAGACCTTTGGAGAAAAGAGAACCACTTGTATGAATATCAACAACTCAGATGGATACCCAGTTCTAAGCAAAGAAGGGAAAGCAGAGAGGTGGAAGGAGTATAAAGAGGGTCTGTACAAGAACGATGTACTTGAGGACAAAATTATGGAAATGGAAGAGGGTGTAGATGAAGATGAAATGGGAGATACGATACTGCGTGAAGAGTTTGACAGAGCACTGTAAGACCTGAGTCGAAACAAGGCCCTGGGAGTAGACAACATTCCATTAGAACTACTGACGGTCTTGGGAGAGCCACTCCTGACAAATCTCTACCATCTGACGAGCAATATGTACACACAGGCTAAATACCCTCAGACTTCAAGAAGAATATAATAGTTCCAATGCCAAAGAAAGCAGGTGATGACAGATGTGAAAATTACCGAACTATCAGTTTAATAAGTCACAGCTGCAAAATACTAACACGAATTCTTTACAGACGAATGGAAAAACTGGTAGAAGCCGACCTTGGGGAAGATCGGTTTGGATTCCGTAGAAATATTGGAACACTTGAGGCAATATTGACCTTATAACTTACCTTAGAATAAAGATTAAGGAAAGGCAAACTTACGTTTCCTACATTTGTAGACTTAGAGAAAGCTTTTGACAATGTTGACTGGAATACTCTCAAATGCTAAAGGTGGCAGGGGTAAAATACATGGAGCGAAAGGCTATTTACAATTTGTACCGAAACCAGATGGCAATTATAAGAGTCGAGGGGCATGAAAGGGAAGCACTGGTTGGGAAGGGAGTGAGACAGGGTTGTAGCCTCTCCCTGATGTTACTCAATCTGTGTATTGACCAAGCAGTAAAGGAATCAAAAGAAAAATTCAGAGTAGGTATTAAAATCCATGGAGAAGAAATAAAAACTTTGAGGTTCGCCGATGACATTGTAATTCTGTCAGAAACAGCAACGGACTTTGAAGAGCAGTTGAACAGAATGGATAGTGTCTTGAAAGGAGGATATAAGATGAACATCAACAAAAGCAAAATGAGGATAATGGGATATAGTGGAATTAAGATGGGTGATACTGAGGGAATTAGATTAGGAAATGAGACACTTAAAGTAGTAAAGGAGTTTTGCTGTTTGGGGAGCAAAATAACTGATGATGTTCGAAGTAGAGAGGATATAAAATGTAGACTGCCAATGGGAAGGAAAGCGTTTCTGAAGAAGAGAAATTTGTTAACATCTAGTATAGATTTAAGTGTCAGGAAGTCGTTTCTGAAAGTATTTGTATGGAGTGTAGCCATGTATGGAAGTGAAACATGGACGATAAATAGCTTGGACAAGAAGAGAATAAAAGCTTTCGAAATGTGGCGCTACAGAAGAATGCTGAAGATGAGAATGCTGAAGATTAGATGGGTAGATCACATAACTAATGAGGAGGTATTAAATAGGATTGGGGAGAAGAGGAGTTTGTGGCTAGAGCACGTCAAAACGCTGCCCAGTCTCTCTCGCTTCTCGCTGAGTGCGCGGCTGATTATCGCTGGCACAGGCGCTTCAGGTGGGGATGACTGACGTCACGCTACGAAACTGAGCTGAGACGAGGATTGTCCAATAGGACACCTGCCGGCCCGAGACTGCGAGAGCGCGAGTTGCCCAAGAGACTCGCATTAAACGTAGCGGTAGGCAGTAAACTGTCACCGGGACCAGTGCAATTACTACCATCACAAAAGATGTTGTATTGAAGTAACTTGGTGATGGGACGTACATTCTGACAAATAAAGTGGGAGTAAGGAGTAGCAGTTCCAGTTGGGAAAAATTTATTACTAAATAATTACAGAATTGAGCTTCCGAATTCGATATGTGATAGTATTTGATTAATCGAATCGCTTCGTTTGTGTAGCATTTTTTAATGAATTGATACGTTTGTTGTGTCCGTAAACGAAAAGAAAAATTGTCTTCGTGAAACATACATGAATGTTTTTATTACGACTGTTTCAGGTGGTTGTTGAAAGAGATACACATCTTCCAGTTGGTTACGTTCAGTGCCACAATGGAAATTGTGGAGCATTGCTTGCTTACAAAGGAAGCACAACTGGAATGAACAGACATAAATGTAAGGATAATCGACACTTGTCGAGCGCTGCAGCTGCCAGTGCTGATAAAATATCTATTAGGGACAAATGTGTTTTAATGTGTGCAACAGACTTACGACAATTTAATATGATAAGTGGTGAAGTATTCATAAGCTTAGCTCAAGAATTGATAAGTACAGGAGAAAAATACGGACAAATCACCGCCAAAGACGTTCTTCCTTCCTTAAGGACTGTATCACGACATATTAAGGAACTGGCTGATCAAGTCAGGAGTAAATTTATTCCAGTAGTGAAAGACGCAATTGGTAAAAACCAGTGTTCAATGACGTGCGATATGTGGACAGACAGTTATCGTAAGACCCATTACCTGACTGTCACGTCCAGCTATATTGATGAGTCGACGGACAAATGGAAACTAAAAAACAGTGTACTCCTAACTACGAGGTTTCCTGATGTTGCCAAGACTGGTGAACATATCATTACGGAAATATATGAAGAAATTGCAGAGTTGCAGATAACGTCCTCAGAACTTAGACAGGTTACTTTCATACAGATCAGCTAGTTAACATCAAGAAAGCACTAGAAGCACACAAACGACTCCCATGTGTGACTCACTGTTTTAATACAGCACTGAGGCACACATTCAATTAAGGTTTCTTAATGGATGCGATTCCTGCAGTTTATGACTCCATCCTGACTATACGTAAACTAGTAGGCTCTTTGAAACGATCTGGCTTAGTCGCGAGATTAGGTAAAACCTTACACCATGATGTAGAAACCAGGTGGAACAGTGTGTACATGATGTTAGACTCATTCCATTCACAGAAAGACCAAATAGAGACCGTTTTGCTTGATTCAAACAAACACGAGATGATGACGTCGTATCAGAATGCGACTGTGGAAAGCGTTATTCAATTTCTGGAGGTTTTCAAAGGGGCCACGAACGATCTGGAAGGAGACAATCAGCCAACACTACCATTTGTAATGCCTTGAGTTTTCAAACTGATAGGTCTCTGCGAAACTGGAGCCGACGATGTGACAATGTGTACGCTAAAGGAAATGGCAGAAGTGTTTACAAAACAGGAAGTTCTAAATGAACTACATGACATTCATTACATGGCAACGTTCTTGCATTCTTGTTTCAAGGAACTACTAGTTTTTCCCGAAGAAAGAAGAGAAAAAATTCATCAAAGTGTGCGAAAAATGTTAAATAACGTTGTTGATACGAACGTAACCAAAGATGTCATGTCTTATCCCACAGAAAAAATGCAAAATTGGCGAACATCCACTTCAAAATCGAAAGATGAGGTTGAGAAATATACGAACATGGAGAGTCCAAACGATGAGTTCACAGACCTTCTTTCATGGTGTAAAACAAATTCGTGTGCCCTGTCGAAACTCAGCAAAGAGGTTTTCTGTATACCTGTAAGCAGTGCCTCGAGTGAAAGAAATTTTAGTAAGGCAGGGATGGTACTGACTCAGAAAAGATGCTGTCTAGATTCCGATCGCGTTAATGATTATCTCATCATCCATAACAATAAGAGAACCAAATAAGCTAAATTTGAAGCACAGAAGCAAAGGCAACTGACAACTGGTTTTCTGAAGTGTGCACTTAATCAAATATAATATTGAGAAGTGATAAGTAATGACTGCACAGTTATGCAGTGAATATTATATACTTCATACTAAGTAATGTAAATTATTGTGTAACTGTGGTACTAACAGGAGAACAGACTCAACTGCAGTGCAATATCTTCAGAAATGGGATTGCTGAATTAAGGTTTCAGATTAATTTGTGAAACTATATTGTACGTTGTTCGTTTTGAATATGTACACTTTCTTTTAATTAAATGAATTTACTATTGTGTACTACAGTCGTTTACATCGCTTGAGTAGAAGAAAATTGGTTGTGTATAAGACGCTACTTCTTCAATAAATAACAGATTTATTTCAACATACTGTTTAGCAGGTGGATCACATCAGCTGCTGCTTTAAATCGGTTTTCTTTTGGGTGCTATTGTACGACTGTTGGTACAACAGTCTTTTCAATGGAACAGAAGGAGTTGTCCAGGAGAAGTGATTTTTAAGTTCAATTTAAACTTACTTTGCTATCTGCCAGACATTTTATGTTATTGGGCAAGTAATGAGAGATATTTGTTGCTGCATATTGAACTCCTTTCTGAGCTACTGACAGCTTTAATAATGGGTAAGACCTTTTCTTCCTCTAGTATTCTCCTTATGAATATCACTGTTCTTCTCAAACTGTGATGGGCTGTTTATGACGAATGTCATTAGAAAATGTATGTATTTTGACGGCGCAGTTAAAATTCCAACCTCCTTGAAGATTATTGTGCCTACATGATTTCCGTGAGTGAACATCGCATATTATTTTTACTGCTCTCTTTTGCGCAATCAGTACTTACTAAGTGATGAGTTGCCTCAGAACATCATTCCGTAACGCATTTCTCTTTGTTGAGTTCAAGCATCGTAATCTTAAGGTTTTTTCAGTTTTAGCAACAGGTGGATCCGGCTTTTTGTAGTTTTTCTTATGTCTGTTGCTGTGATTTGTATATTTTCAGTCAGAAAACACAACATATAAAAATAAAATTGCAAGGCAGTAATGTTTAACAGAAGGGTATCAAACGATAACAAACGGTAACTACGTACAGTGATTAATACATTAAGCACCTATGACCCGAAAAGTGGATCACCTCAAGAGGTGGTCGTTTCCTTCAAGCGTTCCAAGTATGTAGCTACAGAGACTGTTCATAAGCCCAAAGCACCTGCCTCCTCGAACATTCTACCTGTACAGCGTTGTTGCAAAAGTGAAATATCTTTTATAGAACTAGGGCCTAAAACAAAATACAAATAAAACACAAAAGTTACACAATTAGCGTTGATAGCAAACGTTAAAAAATTAACTCTGAAACAGATAATATATTAACAACCTTGCCCTAGTTGACGGCAATCGTTAATGCTGATGGAGGTCGTAATATCTACAATGAACTTCATTAAGTCGTCGAAGGGTGAAGAAACAGTGGGATAATAGCTAAATAAAGAGGAAGAAATAAACACAAGCATGAAGGCGATAAACTTCAAAACTAATTCCGCGAAAGGAAATCTTGCATGTGCGCAGTTACACACGAAATAGGAAACATTTGTAAAATGAGACGTCACTTTAAAAACAACTGTAAGTATAAAATGCATACACACAAAATTCAACATTAATATCTATGGTAGGTAGGAAAAGTGGGTGGCTAGTTTTCCTTGCTGCTGCTAGTTTTCCTTGCTACTGCTTAGCTTAGACCCCACGATAAGCGTATCTTCATGTAGAAAATAATTTACAGTCGTCAGCTCTTGCTTTATAATAAGGTTTCACGATTTCCCTTGTCGCCGTTACGTGACAGTTTCTGAGTAACCTGAATGCCACCACTGAAAGCTCTTTCACAGGAAACTTTGGCAGCTTTAAATTTATAATTACGTGGACTGGATTTGTTCGAATGTATCAGTTTTGATTCGTTCGACCGAAATATGTCTTCAATCTCCCAAAATGCATTCATACATATCAGCACAACTGCGACATATCAAACGCGCATGTTCCTTACAAGTATACTTGTAACTCGGATAGCCGCACACAGTACGACCCGCGTTCGGAACGGCCCTATGCGGGCGGCGGCGCTGCAGGTGGCCAGCCGAGACTGTTGGGTCGCCTCGTTATCGAGACCGCGCTCTCGGAACACGATAAACTTCGAGGCAGCATTCTCGCTGCTCAGTCACCCTTACGAGAACGAGCAGGAATACGACGACAGCTGACGGCCTCTATTTGTGGCACAACTGACAAGAAGAAGGGACCGGTTGGTAGGACATGTTCTGAGGCATCAAGGGATTACAAATTTAGCATTGGAGGGCAGCGTGGAGGGTAAAAATCGTAGAGGGAGACCAAGAGACGAATACACTAAGCAGATTCAGAAGGATGTATGATGCAGTAAGTACTGGAAGATGAAGAAGCTTGCACAGGATAGGGTAGCATGGAGAGCTGCTTCAAACCAGTCTCAAGACAGAAGACCATAACAACAACAAGCACATACATCTGGACCAGATCTAGTTTGGTTGGCAGACCTTGGAAAATTAGTGTAATGTTGACTATAAGGAGATTCAATTTTTTCTACTGTTTTGTACTTCCCTAAGTATTTGAGAGCTTTTCTAAAAATTTCGTTATATTCATCCAGGATCTGATCATGGTTTGTTAGAAGACAGATAATTTCATGCTCTTAATGAGTCATCATGATTTAAAGAGAATAAAATCAGTTAAACATCAGATCTTTATACTACCTCAATCTCATGAAGACTAATTATATCATTAATCAAATCCTTAGCCATCATACATATAATAAATACTGACAGCAGTCAGTAGAAGTCTCCACAGTTACTACATGGAAATACATAGTTTTTTAATCTCCTTATTTAAAAATAAAGCTACTAAATGGAAAACCTACTAACCCTAAAAGCTAGAACAAAAGAGCTTGGATGTCTAACACCAAATCTGTATAACTGCTCTATTGACATAATAATTATATAAACAGTTTTCATCAAATAATCTTAAAAGAACAAAAGTCGGTCTGAATCTTGGTTAGTTGTCTGTCGCACAAAACATGTTTATCCATTTCTTCACTTAAGCCATTTCTTCACTTATATTATTTCTCTGTGTTAATATTTCTATAGCTCTACTAAAATATTAATCCGATTTGTATATATAATTATCCTTTATTTTTATTTAGATCATTAAGCAATTTACTTGAATTTCGTTCTTTTTTTGTATATGAATATTAAATCTCCATATAAATGTCTAATGTCATCTTTTATGTTCACCATGTTTCCAAGTTTAAGAGAAAATAATTCAGCTTCCTCCTTTTGTGATCGAAAAATTAAACAATTAGACCACATTCATTGATACATATTAAGTGAAGTTGTGAATTTTGAAGGATCCCTGAATTGGGAACCACTCTAAAATCAGCTTGATATACCTTACTCCCATCATCTACATATTTTTGTATAACATTAATAGGTTTCTCATATTTTAAAATTTCAGGAACATCCTTATCCTTAGACCAAGGATTATTCTTTTTATCAGTTATTGCAAATGCTTGCTTCTCATTGTAAGGTAAACTTGCTCTTGATAAGCTCTATGAACGACTCCATTTAATAGAAAATTTTCGTTAGAAATTTTTTAAATCTACTTGTTTTTTAAAATTATATATAAGTGAAGGCACTTTTACTATTGTTATTTGTGGAAATAGTAGTAGCACCTCAAGCTGAGAAGAGTAAAGCAAAAGAAAACTTGATTGGATCTGATTATTTAGACTTTCCATCAACAGCTGAAGCGACTGAAGAGAGAGATGATACATTCAAATACAAATTACTGACATATCAATTAAAACATAATCTTGAGATATATGGTGAGTTAAGTGAAGAGACTTTCAGCTTTATGAATAGATCTCAATGTGGTGTAAAAGATGCTTCTGGTAGCTATAGAACCAGTATGTATAAATAGAATAAAAATATAAAAAGGAAGGATAAAGGAGCCAATAAGAAGTATTAGAAGGAATAGAGGCAGCATTTCATTTATGGTAAAAATATATTGATATACAGTTTGCTCATTATAGCAATAATAGTTATGTTTTAAATACAGGCAAAAGATGAATAAATACAAATGAAATATATGGAAACCAATGTTCAAAAGAAGTACATGGAAAACATAATGTGTTAGATCAACTTTTTTCCAAACATGAGTAATAATCCCATAGAGATACATATGAATAAAGAGAAGATATGGTACTTGGAGACTGTTGGGAATGTGGCAAACTACCATAAAAATCTATCTGAAGTTTTAGTGTATGACACTGGCCAAACATTAGGTTTGCAATGTTCAGATGTTTATGGAGGGTAACAGATCTTTACTGTGTGTGTATGGTTTTGGTGCTCAACAGCGAGGTTATTAGCGCCCTTACACATGTTAGAAGCAATTAATGCATATCTTTACTATAATGGTTCAAATTCAAAGCTATTTCAAGATGATACCGATGCTATTCAAAACTTAACTATATATACATTCAAAAAACTTCTTCAGCTGTTGCTCAGTATTTAACACCTCAACCATCTATACGAAAAAGTAAGCCAGTTGCTTCATTATGTCGATTAAAGAAGTTCAATCAATTGTTATTTGTGAATGAAACCTTACAAATTTTTTACCAGAAATGAGTGTGGATAGGTAAAGATATGAAATCACAATTAATAAATAATTGGTTAACATTTTTGCAACAAGGTTTACAAAGAGTAGATGAAGTATATCAAAGACAACATGGCGAGGTTGTTGTATTTGTTGCCAATATGATATACATGATAAATTACATTTATTACAGTTAATCCTACAATACCCAAAGCCACTGTCTAGTACAGGATTACATAAAGATATTGAATTAAATGTTGTAGTAAACACATATTCAGTTAGTACATATGTATTCTTTAATTGTTTTTTCTATGCAAAGATGGATGAATGTAATTTTAAAAAGTAAATGTGTAGCTTTATTTCTGAATTTCCCACAGGAATAAATTCTGCATTCAGATATATTAATGGGGAATTTTATTATATGAATAATTTTGAACTTTCAATCTCATAGTTCCAATTCGACATTAAATAAAATTATTGGTCTGCAACTAGGAATTAATAGTTATGTTCCCTTAAGAAGTTCATCTGACATTGGATTACCAAAAAATAAAAGAACATATATTAATGCAAAAATAATGACAAAAAATATATTCTACAGGCTATAAAATCTGCATTATATTCTGTTGGAGTCATAAAATATAAAAACATTGGTCTTGATATTGGCCAGAAACTTGAAAATTTTCAATTCCCTGTGGTGGTTGATAATATTCCAAGAACTGAGTCTGAAATTAATGTATCTACTAATACTGATTCATTTGTTGAAATATATCAAGTGTGTCCACTAGAAGTTATGCAATGTAAGAAAGAGAACCACATAAATCTCCTTTGTTTTAAGAGAAAGAGTAATTCACACAAAAGTTGTATAAAAATTTAGCTAGACTTGTTTCGAGTCTAAATACAAAACATGAAGAATTAAAAGTTATTTGTCCTTTGTGTTTACTCCACATCAACAGTAAGGATATATTAGATGTCCTACAACGAACTGCTTAGTTTACATGGCATTAAAAGTAGAATTCCCAGATAAAGGCTCATTATCAACATATACAGGTTATTCTTTCTGCTGTTAAAAATGGCTAATTGTGAACTAAATTAAAAATGACAGCCACATTTAAGTTAGTTCTAAAATATCCAGTATTAACAGGGAATGATATTCATATTCGATTATACAGAGATTTTTACAATAGAAATGAACATAGCAATGAACAAATAAATCTAACTGAATTAAAATTAGGTAGCAAGTGTTATACTATGAAATATCAAAAACATGAATCAAGAGTTTTTGTTACCATATCAGGTACATCAATGGGGATTATAAAGATCCAATTATATATTGAGGACCAAACTTCCACAAAAAACTGAATTGATGAGATAAGAAGCTGAATAAATTGGTAGAATTTATTCTGAAACTGAAGAAATGAGACCATTAACACCTGAAGAAGAATCAAAACATGCAAGATCTAAAATATGCTCATTATGTAGACATCATTACCCCAAACACAATAAAAAAGGTCGTCACCATTATCATTTGAGTGGAAAATGTATAACCCTAGTATGAAAGTAATGTAATCTTCAATTGAAGCATCCTCAGTTTGTTCAGTTTGTTTACATAACTTCCCAGGACATGATTCTCGTTTATTCATAAAAGAACCCAGTTATGATAAAAATGGAATAGATATGATAAAAATGGAATAGATAAAAATGGAATAGATACATTAGTTTTGGGAAGAGGACAGGTAATTTGAAGATGAGGTTTATTGATAGATTTAGTTTCATGGACTCAAGCCTGGACATATTTTCATCACATTTGAAAAAAGGATCAAGTGACTATCATTAAAAATGTTTCTCCAGAAAATTTGATCTACCTGATAATCAAGGTAGGTTTCTATCCTTATGAATATATTAATAGTTGGAAGAAATTTGACGAAACAGAGCTCCCATCAAGAAAAGAATTTACAATAAACTGAATGACTGTGAAATAAGTGACGAAAGTTATAAACATGCAAAATTAGTCTGCAAAAATTTCAGTTTCAAAAATCTTAGTGAATTTCATTATCTGTATTTTAAAACTGATGTTTTGTTATTGGCTGATGTACTTGACAATAAACCTTGCATACAAGCTTAAGATTAAGATGCATGTCAGTATTTTACTGCACTTTGTTTATCTTGTAATTGAATGCTAAAATAACTGGATGACCACTAGAATTATTACATAATTATGATATGGTTCTAATGGTAATAAAAGGAATAAGATGTGGTAAATCCCAATGGTGTAAAAGATATGTGAAGGCAAATAATAAAAATATGAAAGATTATGATGTAATAATATACCAAATTATTTAGCATATTTGATGCTAACAACCTGATAATTTTGCAATAAGTCAATATTATCATATGCTGGATTTGAATGGGATGATCACATTCATTTGATTCTAAAAAAAGTGAGATGTCAGATGCTTCTAAAATTGGATATACATTTGAATTAGTTCTAGAATATCCAAGACCATTGCATGATTCCCTTAAAGATATACCATTTCACGAAAATAACACTGTGCCTGGAACTGAAGAAAGTAAGTTGTTGATTACTTTGGATGATAAAAATAATTATGTAGTTCACTATAGAAATCTGAAACAGTCTGTTCCTCTAGGAATTAAGATAACAAAAATACGAAGGTCTGTAAATTAAAATAATCTGGTTGGTTCAGAAAATACGTAGATTTGAATACAGAAATGATGATGAAAGCAAAGTATGATTTTGAAAAAGATTCCTACAAATTGATGAATATTCAGTATTTGGAAAAACGATGGAAATATTAGAAAGAGAGTGGATAATGTGAAAGACTTGTGGTAAAGCAAAACTCCAAAGGAAAAACAGTATTTAATCAAAATCTGGCTCCAATTCAAATGACAAGAGCTACATTGTTATACTTGATTTATCTAAAGAACTTATGTATAATTTTCATTATAGAGTTGTGAAACCAAAATACAGTGAAAATATTTAACTTGTTATGGAGACTTGGGTAGTTATGTATACAACTTACAGACTGAAGATTTCTTTGGAATCATAAAATCTATGATTGATAAATTTGATACTAGTGACTTCCCAACAGATAATACATGCAATGTTCCACAAGTAAACAAAAGAGTTTTAGAAAAAATGAAACACAAATCTAATGGAAAAATAATGGAATAATTTTATGGTTTGAGAGCAGAAATGTCTACTTGTAAAGTTGGTGGCAGGGAAGAGAAAAAAATCAAAAGGAGTGAAGAGATGTGTTGTTAAAAATAAAACGAAGCATAGAAGACATCATAAAAACTGTTTGTTCTAATAATACTGAACAACAAAGAGCTATGAATTTAGTATGGAGCTTTGAACATGAAATATATTCAATCAAGGTAAATAAAAAGCATTTAGTCCTCAACTGATGAAAGATTTGTTTGAAAAATAAAATAGATATATTTCAAATAGATGTTATACAGTCACATTATCAGCTGCCACAGTCATCTTTGTCATCATCATCATCATCATTGTCATCAAGATATGGAATCTCTTCTTCTTCTTTGTTCTCTTCTTCTTCACCTTTAAAAAGTGAATACTATAATTCACATTTATTATGTATCATTTATACCATCTCTTCAGCTATATAAAATGTTATAGGTTTTCATTGCTGTTTTCTGAGTTTCCCTTTACATGGAAAAATGTAATAATAATAAGAAATTAAAACTAAATTTAAATTTTTTTAATAATTTCTTTCTATAGAAATTGAGCCCCTGCCAAAGAAGCTCAACAATACTAATAACTCTAATTTGTTTTAAACAATTGGTCAGCTACAGATAAATGTTAAGTATAACATTACTGGCTGTCGGTATTTTAATACAAAATAAGGGGGAAATTTTGTATGGAGCTCAATAATG
Organism: Schistocerca piceifrons; assembly: GCF_021461385.2. NCBI lineage: Eukaryota > Metazoa > Arthropoda > Insecta > Orthoptera > Acrididae > Schistocerca > Schistocerca piceifrons. The sequence goes on along the minus strand of NC_060144.1, from coordinate 448,821,035 downwards.
GGAATAAGATTGTTTTAGCAAACAGATTTTTGAAATTAATAAGTAATTGGGACTTACATTGATTTGAAGATGCAAAGGTTAAACACAGATACTATGGAGTGAAGTACAGTAGTTTAAGAATAACAGTAATGAATTTCATGAACTAGAATTTCTAGTGTAATTCAAATGTTACCTTTAGGTTTCTATTCTTAAAATTTCATCGATTCAATTTGAAGCTCTTCGTCATCACTGTACTAGGCTCATAAAAGGATGGTAATTTTGCCACCTACACACACCCAGTGTACCCTCTTACTACTGATAAAGTGTAATAACATAAAAAATTTAAAAGAGAAACTTATAAATAAAATAAAAAATGTAAAACTTAATTAAAACTTGAAAAATAAGATATGTTTACCAAAGTCAATGTTTTTGCAGGTTGTCAAATTCTTGGAATTCTTCATAAATAAATAATAGTATATATATTATACCTAAAAGGGTCATTTCTCTGCTCATGTAGTTATTTTTCTTAGCAGTGAGGTGAATGAGGTGAATGAGAAGAATGAAAGTAGGATATTTTTGTGAGTTCTGGGTTATTTTTTCTAAAGAAAAACGACACAAATCGTGAAATTCTGAGGGAATCCAAGGGATTTTGTGGTTTAAGTCATTCTTTGGTAAGACATATATTTTCATTCACTTATGATTTTCTCTAGAATTTTACGATTCAGTTCGTAATTTGGTTTAACTCTTAAATCATAGATATGCATTGATACTTATTCTGAAGAACATTTAATCCAATTTTTAGGTTAATTTTTTAGGACAACAGTTTTCAAGGTAGATAGCCTGTGTAAGTTACAAAACTTTTATACTCTTAATTGACGCCAACTCTGATGTGCATATCATTTAAGTCTTTATTTTGTAAATACTTCAAGTCTTCAGTTCCTTTTTCTTCTGATTTAAGTACAAGTCTGTAATCTAGCATGTCCATCAAAATGTCAATAATAGAAGTGCTGCTGGTTTCCACAACTATTGTTGTAAATTGTATTGCGTAGAAATAGATTACATGAAATGGCAAGGGACTTCAGTATAGCTCTAGAACAGGTATACCTAAAAAAATTAAATTAAGACTACCCTTAATCTCATTCTGTTTAGAAGCCAAGAAGTTTAGTCATGCATCAAGTTGTTTCAGACAAAAATCAAAACTACAAGCTTCCACCCTGTGTATTGTCACTGTTACATTTTATTTTCCATTAAAGTCTACTTCTACAGCAAAAGCCTCAAAACGCTAATCATTGAACATTCACTTCTACAGCAAAAGCCTCAAAACGCTAATCATTGAACATTCTAGCTGCATCAATGTTTTTATGTTTCTACTTCCTCTTGAACTAAGTATTAACTCATTCTTCAACTATATTTTTCAGAGTACTTCATGCTCTGAAAATAATTATGTTACGCATCAACAAAAATTTTGCACTACCCTGATATCTCGTTAGATGCGCTGCTATTATGATTGTTCCTGTACTGACTGGAAGATCACAACTAACGTTGTTCGTAAACATACACAGAGTTACCAAGAGTGTTACCTACAAGTCGAACGCCGCAAGTGTTCCAGTTAATAGTGAAGCACCAGTAGGGACACATTAGAGATGTTTGTGGAACATTAGAGTGAACATACACCATGCCACGAATGACAATCGCGAGCAGTGATTGCGTCCGCATTATAAAATTGCGCGCAGAACACCTCTCAAACATGTAAGTTGCTCGATGAGTGCACCAGAGTGAAAGTGATGTGATGCGGGCATGGAATCAGTTCCAATTGACAGGAAGCATAGAAGAAGTGCACCGCCAAATACCGTCCATGTTCGACAGTTGCACAGGATTATCGATATTCTACGGTTTTTGAGTCAAAGGAACTGTGGGCTGAGTGCTCCAGAATTGAATTCAGCGTTCGAAGAGGCTGCAGAATGTCATGTGTCGCATCATATCGTCAGCAGACGATTGCAAAACGGGAATTTCCATTCCCTATGACTATAGTGAGCACCACGCCATACACTGCAACTCCATGGACTCCATTACAAATAGCCAAGAAGTCATGCAGAATGGACACCCCAGGCTTGGTGTCGGGTGTTGTTTACAGACGAAACTCGGATCCGTTTGTACCCTGATAACTGCAGGTAGCGTGTTTGGAGACAGCCCACTAATATCGAACGCCTTCATCATTGTGTCCCACATGTGTAACAAGGTAGTACTGGAGTGATGTACAGCGATGGCATTACATGAGGCCACCGCACACCGCTCGTGGTTGTTGAGGGCACTCTCACTACTCTACAGTACAAGAACGAGATTCTGCAACCAATAGTGGGTTCGTATCGCCAACATTTTGATGACACTTTCATAATGACGAATGAACTCGTGAAAACGTTCCTTCAGCAAGATAGACCCACCACACTGGAGTGGTTTGGATGTTCCCCAGGCATGAACCCAATCGAATAAGTGTGGAATAGATTGAAACGACCTGTTTTCGGACGTAGACAATGACCACGTACTCCGCGTGACCTACGCAGAATCGCCGGTTAACGGGGGACAACTTTGACTAAGACTGGCTTCATGATCTAATCGATGGTACGGCACGACGGACTTAAGCTCGTATCCGAGAAAGGGGACGTTCGAACACGTACTGAGTGCTCTGAAGAACTCACCAAGGGAAACAGACTACTTTTTCCTTACACAATTTTTTTTGTAATTTGTGATCTGGACTCGTTGCAAATAAATGTATGTGCATGCTTCAGAGTCAGGTTTTGTTTCCTGTGTCATGAATTTCGAAATAAAGAGGTGTAGAAAAGGTTTTGTTGATGTATGTATGTCCGTAGCTCGTGGTCGTGCGGTAGCGTTCTCGCTTCCCACGCCCGGGTTCCCGAGTTCGATTCCCGGCGGGGTCAGGGATTTTCTCTGCCTCGAGATGACTGGATGATGTCCTTAGGTTAGTTAGGTTAGTTAGGTTTAAGTAGTTCTAAGTTCTATGGGACTGATGACCATAGATGTTAAGTCCCATAGTGCTCAGAGCCATTTGAGCCATTTTTTTGATGTATGTATAACGTTAAGCGAGCAAAGACTCCATTACTCTGTATACAGCTATAACGTTCGTTAAAACAAGGTGTTTGGTTGCGTATATAAATATTATCATAAATTGGGTAAATGAAGTGTGTTTCTGATTCTAATTATGGACACTTTCAGCCTCTTGTCCTCAGTAACCTCGTCGAAGCGCTTCTTTGCTATTTTTATTTATTTGTTTGTTTGAGAATTTGCACTTGATGTGCTATCTTCCAGTGATGTAGATTTCGTAAAGCTGTTTATTGAATGATCCTTTGATGTTAGCTAATTATGTTTCTGACAGCGTCGTTTCTAAGAGGTCATACGTGGCTCCTACCTTCTTACTCTCAAACACGCGGCCTTACGTACCTGGTGATCAAAAAGTCAGTATAAACTTGAAAACTTAAATAAACCACGGAATAATGCAGATAGAGAGGTAAAAATTGACACACATGATTGGAATGACATGGGGTTTATTAGAACAAAAAAAAAAAAACAAAGTGCACAAAATGTCCGACAGATGGCGCTGCACAGCAAAACGTCAGTGACTGCGCATGACAATCGTGTATAAAAGGAGCTGTAATGAGAGAGGGAATTCATCCTCCCGCCGCTTCCCCAGCTGCCCCATGCTCTCCCCTCCTTTTCCATCCTCTCTGCCCTTTCCCTCGGCAGGTCCCGCCTGGTAGTTTTACTCTTCGTCGTGTGTGCTCCACGTGGGTTTTAAGTGTGTTGTCTTCGGAGTGTTTTTAATACTGTGGCCAACTTTTAACCTGTGCATGTGCATCCAGTGTCTTCTCTGTGTTTTAAGAATCGCCAACTGTGTTTTTTAACTTTCTGGTGACTTTTTTAACTGTCCCCAATGACCTTCTACATGTCAGTGATTTTTACCTCCATTTTCTCCCCTTACTCTGTTTTATGTTCCCCTTTTTTTACCTCCTTATGTATGTATTATTTTATTCTTGTTTTAGTTGTCATGTCACTCGGCTGAAGAGCGGCGGATTGTGCTGCTGACAGCCCTCCCCTGCCCATATGGGGCAGGGGCATGAAATCACAATAAAGGAAAAAAAAAAAAAGAGAGGGAATCAGATGCGCCAGAGTCGCAGCATGTTGACGACACCTGAAAAGGCGCTTTTAGTGAAGCTGTATTATCAGGATGGGGAATGTGCTAGTTCAGCATTACGATCCTATCGCCATAGGAAGGGGATTCGAACGGGTAAAGGTCCGTTGACAAATGCAGCTGTGGCGAGAATGATTTCGAAGTTCGAAGCCACGGGTTGTTTAGACGATAGACCCAGTAGTGGCCGACCGAGCACAAGGCGTAATGCTGCTGAGACAGTTCAGGAAGAAATGGAGACTGGCGGGTTCGTGTATGCACGGGGAAGTCAGCGCTCATGCAGTCGCACGTCGCACCGGCATTCCATACACTACTGTTTGGTTGGCAGTCAGGCGTACCCTCCGATGCTATCCGTACAAAATCGATCGGCATCATGAACTGTTACCTGGCGATTTAGTGAAGCGGCAGGCATTTGCGGTGTGGGCGTTTCAAAAGATGGCGGAAGATGACGATTGGTTGAGTAACGTGTTGTAGATCGACGAAGCTCATTTCACGCTCCGAGGGTCTGTCAACGCCCACAACTGCAGAATTTGGGCTACCGAATATCCTAGAACTGTTGTGGAAACTCCATTGCACGACGAGAAAGTCACGGTATGGGTTGGATTTACCACATCTACCGTTATCGGGCCTTTATTCTTCGAGGAAATGCGTGATTCTGGTTTTGTAACTGCTAACGTGACGGGTGAGAGGTACGCCGATATGTTACAGAATCGCATCATCCCCAGCCTGGCTGATAAACACCTGCTGGAACGTACGATGTTTATGCAGGATGGCGCTCCACCCCATATTGTCAGACGCGTGAAAGATCTCTTGCGCGCGTCGTTTGGTGATGAGCGTTTGCTCTGCCGCCACTTTCGTCATGCTTGGCCTCCCAGGTCCCCAGACCTCAGTCCGTGCGATTATTGGCTTTGGGGTTACCTGAAGTCGCAAGTGTATCGTGATCGACCGACATCTCTAGGGAAGCTGAAAGACAACATCCGACGCCAATGCCGCACCATAACTCCGGACATGCTTTACAGTGCTGTTCACAACATTATTCCTCGACTACAGCTATTGTTGAGGAATGATGGTGGCCATATTTAGCATTTCCTGTAAAGAACATCATCTTTGCTTTGTCGTACTTTGTTATGCTAATTATTGGTATTCTGATCACATGAAGCGCAATCTGTCGGACATTTTTTGAACTTTTGTATTTTTTGGTTCTAGTAAAACCCCATGTCATTCCAAGCATGTGTGTCAATTTGTACCTCTCTATCTACATTATTCCGTGATTTCTTCAGTTTTCAAATGTATACTGACTGTTTGATCATCCGGTACTATAGCGATTTTTTTCTAGTACTTTACGTTGAACGACAGAGTTGTAGGATTTAAGATCTATTCCTACGGTTCATTCATTACATCTATGACTCGTAAGAATTATGTTTATCAGAGCCTTAAGAACTTCAATGGTTGTGTCTTAAATGTACAGAGATTGCGTCACATCTTTTGAGCCCAGCTCGCTGAGTTTAGAGCCTTTGGCGTTACCTCGGAAGTACTCACGGAAGCAGTTTTTAAATACAACAGTAGCACGTTGTGGCTAAAACTTAGTGGATGTTGTCAATATTTCCGTAATACAGGACGGTTTCGTGATTATAACTTACAGCCCCTTAAAGAACTAAGTTTAAATTGTGAGTTGAATCTTTCTTGCACACGATTGTGTACAACACTCATGACGAAAGCTCCACTGTAACATCGGCCGCAACATATGTTAACATGTAAGCTTTCTCGTTCTAAACATTCAGTTAATTCATGTTCTAATCCTAAGGAAGATCGATCTTTGACATGGGTAAAGGAGGTAAAGCATATGCGTAGTTTTTTCTCTGAAGGATTTCCATAACCGTCTTTGTTTATGTTAACATGACAAAAGATTTCATCTGCGACCATTTTTAGTATAAACTTAGCGATGTGCACCAGCAATTTTCAGCGCAAATCTTACCTGAAGACGGCTTTATGGTTGCTAACAGAAATACCGTGGCAATATGTCGACGTCGTCTGGCTGCAATTCCGAAAGCGCTCTGCACAAAATCTACAAATACCTGTGCTCTTCTCGGCCTAGTAAAGGATGATCTGGATTTGTGGAAGAGTGGAGATTACAGAATACCATGCCAGTGTGGCAAATGGTACACTGGTCCGACCACCCCGCACAGTACGTAAGGTGCGTCCAACGTATCGCCACGTAGGCCTTCAGCAGCCCATTAAGTCAGCCAAGCCGAAGATTGTCCCTCCACAGGATATTCTATGGATTATTCCGCCACGGGGATTTTGACAACGACGAGATCCTTCTGAGATTCAACAATTAAGAAATCAGTTGAAATACATTTGGCAAAATATCTTGTTAATGGATAAGGCGTAAGGCGCGTAGATTCATTTAAAATCTTCAGAAAGAAAATATCTGACACCTAATGACACGTCTTGCCCCAGTTAAGTTTATCATTTTGACAACTGAATCTCAACTCTGCAGACCCGTAATTCGATGAAGTCGTTCATGTAATGTCATGGTTACGCCAATTTGTGGTATAAACTCAGCTCATGAACAAGCAATCTCCAGAGTAACACTTACGGGAATATGGCAGAGTAGTCGTCGTTAGAAATATCGTAGCAAGATGTCGATGCCATCTGATTACTATCCTGGAACCTCATGGAAAGTTTCTAATCCTTTCGGTCAGAATGATACGGCTAATAAAGAAGTTTAGAGAACTGAAATGGTGTACTAACGGTCCGGATGCACAAAGCCATGAGGAATGTCATATAAGCTGAGACTTTTTTTACCTTCTACGACCAATAATTGCCATATAACAAAATAACTAAAGACTAGAATTCCAAAAGGATGAACTGAAATATATTTACGATAATGGGATACAAACACCATCGACATATGAAGAAGAGATCAGACGGCGAACTGTTGGAGGATGGCTTTGAAATGCGTGAAAGAATTATCAAAACCCTGCACCCATCACATTGGTCCCGCCGTGGCTTTGCACGTAATCAGAGATCAGTAAATGAGTCCCCATCAATGGTTCAAATGGCTCTGAGCACTATGGGACTTAACATCTGAGGTCATCAGTCCCCTAGGACTCAGAACTACTTAAACCTAACTAACCTAAGGACATCACACACATCCATTCCCGAGGCAGGATTCGGACCTGCGACCGTAGCAGTCTCGCGGTTCCGGAATGAGCGCCTAGAACCGCTCGGCCACCGCGGCCGGCTGAGTCCCCATCACTCGCTACGGATGTCCACATTACCACACTGTCGCTGTGTACACCTTCTGTGGCCGGTTTTTGTTTTGTCGATAGGCAGTTGCTTGTGTTTGTCTCGAAAGATAAGACAGTATTTGTATTCGTATGTCCACCTTGTTCATTCCCCACCTCTCTGCGCTTGAGCTAACTTTTATGACCTTTGATTCGCTATCTCAGAGTACTCACTTTCGACACCCCTATCACCTGTCTGGTTTTGTTGAACCAAGGGTTTAGTGAACCCTGAGTGACATAAGCTTGAAATAGTGCCCAGCGACAAACTTAGCGCCTGTCAGAATGCATGTGACAGAATGCCTTAAATATTCAAGAATAAATTCAGTCATACACACCGTTGCTGATGTCGGATATTTCTTCGAAGTGGGACGAAAACCCTTGTAACACTGCACTAAACCAAGTTTTAAAAAATTAATGTGAGCAGTTGTTAAGTCAGCCAGTCGCTAGAGAAACGTACTGGATCTACTTGGCAACAAATAGGTCAGATTCACTCGATTTACGAGAATACCACACGGCAATTGGATTTTCGTAGTTTTTTGCTTTTATGGTACTCGAAGTACAGAACTCAAATATCACTGCACCAAAGCAGTGCAATGTGACTCTCAAACATTCTCGAGAAAATCATCTTTCAAGTTTTCTGAGCATCTTTAACAGCCTAAAGAAAAGGCAACTTTTGTTTCAAGAGGCAGTGTGACTCTTTGACAGAATGCTTGCTTAGGTGGCCTCGATTCCCAGCCAGTGCAAATTCTTGAACAAAAATGCATGTTCTACGAGCATACCCGTGAAGCGTAAAATATTGGGTGGTTATACACCGAGGTGACAAAAATCAGCCGGCCATTGTGGCCGAGCGGTTCTAGGCGCTTCAGTCTGGTACCGCGCGACCGCTACGGTCGCAGGTTCGAATGCTGCCTCGGGCATGGATGTGTGTGATGTCCTTAGGTTAGTTAGGTTTAAGTAGTTCTAAGCTCTAGGGGGACCTCAGATGCTAAGTCCTATAGTCCTCAGAGCCATTTGAACCATTTTACAAAAGTCATCGGATAGCGTTATGCACATATGCAGGTGGAGTTTCTCTAGTATACCGGCTTCTCTTGAAGGAAGGAGGATTAGAGTTAAACATCTTGTGGACAACGATGTCTTTAGAGACGAAACGCAAGCACAGATTACGAAATGATGAGGAAGGATGTCGGTGGTGCTCTGTTGCAAAGGAGCCATGCTACCTGGAGCACGAGCGAGGTGGCCCAGCGTTTAGCACACTGGGCTCAAATTCGGGAGAACGAGAGTTCAAACCCGCGTCCGTCCATCCTGATTTAGGTTTTCCGTGATTTCCATAAATCGCTTCGTGCAAATGCTGGGATGAATCCTTCGAAAGGGCACAGCTGACTTCCTTTCCCATCCTCCCCTAATCCGATGGGGCAGATGACCTCGCTGCTGGGTCCCCTCCTCCCAAATCTACCAACCAAACGACCTGCCTGGAGCGATGTAGGGAAATCATGGAAAACATAGATGTGGCTGGGCGGACGGGGCTTGAACCGTCGTTCTCCCGAATGTCAGCGGAGTGTGCTAAACGCTGTGCTGCTTCTTCTTCGAAAGACCATAGAATCATATCAACATACATCCTGAATCATTTTTCACTCTGATTTGAAACTTTCAAGAATAAAAATGGGACCTGAGACGTGAAAAACAAAGGTCCGATAGATAATTTTAATCTTCCAGGAGGTTTTATCAGGTGTGCGGACATTTGCCACGCCGGGCATTTGCCACGTTTTTACCTGCTCCGAAGGGTTGGGTCCCTTGTTTCCCCCTCCTCCTCCTCATCGCTTACTGAGCCTTTCCGCTGTTTTACTTAACATAGAACCAGAATCTCTTTGGATTTTCCGCCACGAGAGAGTTTCGTTGTGGAAACTATTAAATGCACCTCGCACTGAAATCCGCACTAAATTTCGAGCCTCAGTAAAACTTCGCCGATCTTGGAGATTTTGCGTTCGTCTAAATTATACTTGCCTTCTTCGGTGCTCCTGCAGCATCTTTCTGTCCTATTTTGTGTACCATGGGGGTCAGTTCCGTCTCTTATTAATAATTTATTTGGTATGAATCTCTCGAGTGCTGTCGATACTATCACTTTGAACTTAAGCCACATATGGTCTTCACTTACATAGTTTGGAAGGATTGGACACTGTCTCTTAGAAAGACGTCAACCGAATTTTTAGTTGCTTTTATAAATAGATATATTTCGCGTTTAGTTTTGGTGAATTTCTTTGTTACAGAATTGAGCCTCGCTACGACTGTGTGTTCACTAATCCCTGTATCCGTCGTGATGCTGAGGATTATTTGTGGCTAAGATGTCAAGTGTGTTTACGTAACCATTTACAATTTGAATTGCCTCGTGAAGTAATTGTTCAAAATAATTTTTAAAAAAAGCATTTAGAACAATTACGGAAGTTGTTTTCTATCTACAATAGGGTCTGAAAATGTATTTTTGTCGACATACAGAAGGTAGATTGAAGTCACTGCCAACTATAATTGTATGATTAGGGTACCTATTAGTGATGAGACTCGAGTTTTCTTTGAACTGTTCAGCAACTGTTTCATCTGAGACCGGGGGTCGGTCAAAGGAGCCAGTTATTAATTTATTCCGGTTGTCGAATATAACCTCTGCCCATACTAAATCACAGGAACTATCTGCTTCAATATCGTTTGTGGGCTGGAACACACATTACATTATTTTTCCTTAAGTTGTGTTTCTTGTTTCTGTTGTAGTGCACATCATTACAATTACGGCTTTTCCCTCCAAAACCTAGGATGCTTTCTCTGTGACCATGTAAATACCAGAGCTAAACAATGTAGAACAACAACGTACGTTACAAGCATAACATTCTATATTACTTCATTTCCTTATTTCTAACATTTTAAAATTGTACGTCGACTTTAGATGACATGTCAGTCATAAATGTTCTTAACTCTATTTAATGAACGTATTTTCAGTCATGTTTTGAACATTGTCCCGCTACACTTTATCAACTAATGTTTCGCCGCAAGGGATAACGTATTTTAGAGAGTAAATTAATATGGAATATGCCGTTCTTATTTTCAAACATTCTCAGACCCATTTCTTCTTTCCTTATTGTCTTTTGGGCATGCAGTTGTAGTAATTAAAGTAGGCACAAATGCAGTGATCAAAAAGAAATGATTAGCGTACATTCGCATTTTCTTTACATCGTTCCTTTCTTGTTGCTCCCATGGCGATGAACTGTTTCTATCGCAATCAATAAACGTGAAAGGAAGCTACCGTACAGACAGGGGGATCTATATTCATTATTGGCAGAACTAATTACATACTAACATAATCGTCGGTATTGCTTTCGTTTCCCAAAAGTATAAATATTTCGATTTCGGAAAAGAAGTTCTGTATTTGGCCAAGATGTCGAAGAAGAAGTCCCTTACGTGCTGGTTGTATCGAGTAAGATGTGGAGACGGGGGTCTGAAAGCGGACAGAAAAAGTACGAGGAAGGGCGTCCCTTACCTGAGGGATCGCTGCCTGGCGAAGGGGCAAGTGTGGCAAATGTCCGGCGTGGCAAATGTCCGGCGTGGCAAATGTCCGGCATTCGTTTTATCATACGCCTTACATTCAGCGACTGTCATAAAGCACCTGATGCAGTGGAGGTGTAGGCAATTCTCAAAGACCTTTATAACGCCTATGTCGCTTATTAATACGTAGGCTTTTGAATAATATTGATGAAAAGCATCTAATGTCCCAACAATCTAAAAGTATGAAGATACTTAAAAGATTGGCGCATAGCTCCGCCTTAGACAGCCGCGAGTCCAGGGGACACGACTAACACGTCACATGGGGATGGCATAGTCTGTAATGCAAATAAACACCCAACCTCGTCATTAAAGCCTTAGTTACAGCGGTCCTCTAATAGAACCCTTACTTCGCTCTAATGGATCTGGACTTTGGTTTAGAAGCCTGATAGTGTGTTGTGTGTTTGTTCATTGATACTGATTTGAGCTCTCGTTATTTCCTGTCGTAACCTCCGCTTTCTACGGCATTTTCGGCCCACGACTTAAAGTCAATGTTGGTTTCCACAAGATACGTGGTTCGCAGCAGATCGACCTGCAGGGCAGAGTGGAACAATGTTCGGCCAATAACTTCAACAAAGCTGATACTCACGTCAAAGTTGTCAAACCCCCCGGGTTTTTAGTTTTTGATTATTCGAAGCAAACTTGGAACAACGGTTTCTGCTATTTTGCACGGCTCGTAATATCTCCTTTCCAGTCCGCTTTTTTATTGTTTCCTGGTAGTCCTATATACGAGGTGGTTTACGAAAGTCCCCAGACACCTATCAGTGGAGATTACTATGGGATGTGTGCACTCTTCGCCTTTAATGACGGCTTGAACTCTACTTGGGATATTTTCAATGATGTGTCGGCATGTAGCCGGCCGTTTGTGGCCGCGCGGTTCTAGGCGCTTCAGTCCGGAACCGCGCTGCTGCTACGGTCGCAGGTTCGAATCCTGCCTCGGGCATGGATGTCTGTGATGTCGATAGGTTTAAGTAGTTCTAAGTCTAGGGGACTGATGACCTCAGATGTTAAGTCCCATAGTGCTTAGAGCCATTTGAACCATTTGTCGGCATGTCTATGGATGAATGGCAGCTCATTCTGTCTTCAAGAGCCCAAAACAGAGAAGTTATTGATGTTGGACGTTGGGATTTGGAACAAAGTCGAAGTTCTAACTTATGCCAAAGATGTTGAGTTCGTTTCAAGTCCGGACTCTGGCAAGTCAGCTATTTCAGGAATGCTGTTATCCACAAATCATTGCCTCATGGATGCTGCTTTATGACAAGGTGCATGTTCAGGCTGATACGGTCATTGTCTCTGAGCTGTTCTCCTACTGTAAAATGAGTCCATATCGTTCTGCATTTAACATTTTCTTCGGTGCAATGAGGGGACCACAAGATAACCTCTAAATCGCCCTCGTTCCGTAATACCACCTCCACTGTACGTCACTGCTGGCACTTCACATCATAACAGGAAACGTTCTCTAAGCAATTGTCAAACATTCGTTTCTATCGGATTGCCAGGGTATAGCAGGATTCATCATTCCAAATTACTGGTTTCCAGTCATGCACTGCCTCGTAGCGTCGCTCTTTACATCGCTTAGCTTTAACTACAGAAACTTGTGACTTTTGAGAAGCTGCTCGACCATTGTACCCCATTGTTTTTAACTTTCTACGTACAGTCATTATGCTATCTAAACTGCTATTATCCCTTTGAAATTCACAGTGATTTCTTTCGCTGATTTCACGTGATTTTTTACAGTCGTCCTCTGCAATGATCAATGGTCGCTGTCTGTCAGTATATGAGATATGCCTGGTCCCGGTTTACCTGCAGTTGTTCCTTCGCCTTTCCCCTTCACATTCACATGAGCAACAGTCGATCTGGGAAGCTTTAGAAGGGTTGGAACGTCCCTGGTGAATTTGTTTCACAGGTGACATCCAGTGGCCAGTCGACGTTTGAAGTCACTCATCTCTCCTGCCCGACCTGCTCTGGTGTTACTGCTTCTCTACTGACAGTACGCTATTCCCCGCCACCTTTTATACTTGCAGATACACCTCTCTTGACATCTAGTAGTCAATTTCACATTACATAGGCCGCTTTTATAACTTAATACGAGTGTAATCGCAAAAGTAAGGTCTCCTTTTTTTATATAAGTACATAGACCTGTTTATTTCTACAGTGGTTTACATCAGTTTACAACTTGAACATTTAGCTATTTTCGACATAACCACCATTCCTGTCGATGCATTTTTGTAGATGCTGTGGCAGTTTTTGTATGCTCATGTCATACCAGGCCAACGGCCTTGCCGCAGTGGTAACACCGGTTCCCGTCAGATCACCGAAGTTGAGCGCTGTCGGGCTGGGCTAGCACTTGGATGGGTGACCATCCGGTCTGCCGAGCGCTGTTGGCAAGCGGGGTGCAATCAGCCCTTGTAAGGCAAACTGAGGAGCTACTTGATTGAGAAGTAGCGGCTCCGGTCTCGGAAACTGACATACGGCCGGGAGAGCGGTGTGCTGACAACATGCCCCTCCATATCCGCATCCAGTCACGCCTGTGGTCTGAGGATGACACGGCGGCCGGTCGGTACATTTGGGCCTTCATGACCTGTGCGGGAGGATGAGTTCATGTCATACCAGCTCGCCGCCATGCTGTTCAGAAAGTTATGAACCTCTTCTTTCACCTCGTCGTTGGAGCTGAATCGTTTTCCGGCCAAATGTTCTTTTAACCTAGGGAACTGGGCGCCAATTCAGGACTATAGGGTGGGTGGGTGATTATGTTTCACTGAAACTGTTGCAGGAGAGCAACGGTTTGCCGAGCGACGTGTGGGCGAGCGTTGTCATGGGAAATGTGTACGCCCTTCCTCAACATTCCTTTTCTCCGGTTCTGAATTGCCGGTTTGAGTTTTTTCAGAGTCTCACAGTACCTGTCAGCGTTAATTGTGGTTCCAGCGATTCAGCTCCGACGAAGAAGTGAAAGAACAGGTTTATAACTTTCTGAACAGCATGGCGGCAAGCTGGTATGATATGGGCATACAAAATCTGCCACAGCTTCTACAAAACTACAGTGACAGAAATGGTGATTATGTCGTAAAATAGCTAAATGTTCAAACTGTAAACTGATGTAAACCATTGTAGAAATAAACAGGTCTATGTACTTGTAAAAAATAGGAGACCTTACTTTTGGGATTACCCTCGTAGCTTGTCTTTCAACGCCATATGTAGTTTCTTGTTCACTCTTACTAAGACGCAAATGATTAGTTGTTGCTAGATTAAGTTTCAACTAGTGTCTTAAAAAAAGGAACCAGTCGTTTAAATCCTGGTTGGCCGTACTGTGCAACACGTCTTACTCCTAATGTAGCTGTGCGTCTAATTCCTGATCAGGAAAATGGGGCTAGCAAATTCTGAGATTTGTTTAAGCTAGGTTCTTTAAATAGGCTAGCCATTTGAAATAGCTTCTGCCGGTCAACGTGAATTAAGCATCTGACGTTGATTTAGGAGTGTTAAAAGTGCTTTCCAGTCGACAATAATTTCTAGCCGATAACGTCCCCTAAAGTCAACTGATGATAGGACATCGTCAAAATATGGAGATTTCGCAGTACATCACACAAATGAAAAAGATCACAAATATAATTGTTAGAAAAAGAGAAATACACAATTATACTTGGAGGGTCAGAGGACTGAGATCAGCAATAGACTACGTAACAGTCAATGAAAAAACCAAGGAAATGGTGTGAGATGTACGAATCTATATGAGATGTGACCTCTACAGATCGTTTTGTACTTGTTTGTAAAACGATTCTTTTGGAAAGACGTATGAAAATCAGTACAAAGGAAAAAGGTGAAAAGACAGCGAGAACAAGATAGGACTACTACAGTATATGAGATATTTTCCAAAGATGACTGACTAAATATAACAGCAGAAGACATAGATACAGTAACACCATCAGACACTATAATAACGGCTACAAGGAGTCAAGGAAAAGTAGAATAAATCAATATAAGAAACGCTTAAGGATATGTAATACCGAAATAAAAATAGGCATTAAAAAAAGCTTATTTGAATATACAAAGTGGTTCAGAAGAATCACGAGAACAATACAGAAAACGATGAAACAAAGCTAAAGCAATCATGACTACATAATGGGAAAGCTGGAATAGATTTTTCACCCAAACAGAAAATTATGACCATGGACGTATGGACTTTTCTTATGAATTGTTGAGAAACCTCAATAAGTCGGAAAGAGGTAATGTGAATTTGTTGCAACGAGAATTAGATGTAGTAAGAGTAGGATATGATGGAAAAGGCCGTAGATACCATAAATATACACGAGTTGGAAGAAGAATTAAAAATGCTATTGAAATATCACTTTCTGCATATCATAAATTGGATGAAGGAGCAGTGGATGATAGCAAATATAGTATAATCTTCGAGCAAGGAAACAAGTCCAACTCAAAAATTTACCAGGTAGTAAGCATCCCGAACACAGAATACAAAATATGTGCTAAAATACTTAATGCTCGCTTGCGACTCATACCAGGGGCCAAGTTATCTCAAGTTCAAAATGGGCTTACGAAAGGAGGATCTTGCTCAGATAATACGCTGACAGTAAATAAAATATTTGAGAAACGGAGAGACAATAACTTCCCGACGTACACTACTCTACAAAACTAAAGGAGCAGATAGACAAAGTATCGTAATGTAATAACAACTCGATGGAGATGAGTGGAAGTGCGGAAGTACGTTGCCAGTGGTGCACAGGAAGCTGAAGGTCACATGGCGTGATTATAGCACCAAATGGTGCTGGCCTGGCAAAACGAGGCACTTGATGGAACGAGGAAAGGCAGTTTGTAGCTAGCAGCGAATAGTTATGGTGCATTTTGGTCGTGTTCTTCGTAGTAACATGCCAAGGCGCAAATAAGTCGATAAGTAATATAATAAGAAATTCCTCCTCAGTGTTGGCTCAAGAAGAAATGCGACAGTGTGTAGATAGAAAATTTAGTGGTAGTAGTAGCGTTAGTTATCGCAATGGCAGGTAGCAAAGTGTAGCGGAAAGATGGAAACCCTACCTTTAATGTTGCAGTCACAGAAAGCGCAATTGCCCACTGCGGAGTGCTACGTGTTTTGCTTTCAACAAGAGTTTGCATGTGGCCACCGTTGTCAGAGTTGCCCACGGTCTTCGCCATGGCGCGATACGACACTGCACATCAGGCTGGTGTCGTCAGCTGATACTAAAACTTCTGATGACGTCAATGGCCATCGACAAAGCGGATGTGTGTTTTCAAGCAGGAGTGGATGTAGCTAGTTAACGCAGAAAGATACTGGCCTTTCCTGTCAACTAAACAGCGCCTCGTAACGCACATTAATCAGCCTGTTGCTTTGAAATGCTAAGTAACAGGAACGTAGACCAACAACACTTTTGCAGTTTCTTCACATTTATTGTCTGGATTCATCTGCCTATTGCGGATATCAAATACATGACTCATTTAACATAATCTCTGCCGGCAATCAGATTAATGATTTAGATGTTTTACGTACACATCTACGTCTACAGACATACTCCCAATCCATCGTGGTGTAGGTGGGGGAGAGTCACCCAGTACCACTATTAGCCGTTTCCTTTCCTGTTCTACTTGCAGTCAGAGCGAGGGAAAAACGACTATCTATATGCCTCCGTATGAGCCCTAATTTCTCGTGTCTTATCTTTGCGGTCCTTACGCGAAATGTATGTTGGTGGCAGTAGGATAGTTCTGCAGTCAGCTTCAAATGACGGTTCTTTAAATTTTCTCAATAATGTTCCTCAAAAATAAGGTCGCCGTCCCTCCAGGAATTTCCATTTGAGTTCCCGAAGCATCTCTGTACCACTTCCGTGTTGTTTGAACCTACCTGTAACACACTGAACAGCTTTCAACAACACTCTGAACTTCTTCGATGTCTTCCTTTAACTTGAACTCGTACGGCTCTTCAAGTGTCTCTTACGGGGACACAGGGAAAACAGTGATCTAATTTTAACAAATTTATTGTCAACGAAATATGTCTGCTTCGACATTAAGAATAAAAGCCACAAAATACAGCGTCTCACTAGGTACTGGTACAGAGGCTTGTCAAAGCTAAAGTCGCTGACTATTACTACACTCATGCTTATATATTAACGATAATTTCAGAATGTGGCACTACAAAAAACTGTCGCTAAACACACATACGCGCCTGACGCAGTCGGCGGATTCCAGCTTTCGGGACGTGCTGTTTTCTTCAAGCACAGGCACATACGGAACACACACGACACAGATCTGTAAGTCCACGGTATTGGTGACAAGTTGAGAAAACCGTTCCGAAACACATGTGCTACAAAACGCCACTGTTTCCTGCGGATGTACCCCGACATTAACATGGGATATGATCACCATGCACACATACACAGCCCGCACAACGGGTTGGCATACTCTGGATCAGCTGATCGAGCAGCTGCTGGGGTACAGCCTCCCATTCTTGCATCAGTGCTTTTCAGAGCTCCTGAAGTGTCGTAGGGGTTTGAAGACGTGCAGCGATACGTCGACCGAGAGCATCCGAGACGTGCTCGATGGGGTTTAGGTCTGGAGAACAGGCAGGCCACTCCATTCGCCTGGTATCTTCTGTTTCAAGGTACTCCTCCACGATGGCAGCTCGCTGGGGCCGTGCGTTATCATCCATCAGTAGGAACGTGGGACCCACTGCACCCCTGAAAAGGCGGACGTAATCGTACAAAATGACGTCCCGATACATCTGACCTATTACAGTTCCTCTGTCAAAGACATGTAGGGGTGTACGTGCATCAATCATAATCCCACCCCACACCATCAAACCACGACCTCCATACTGGTCCCTTTCAAGGACATTAAAGCGTTGGTATCTGGTTCCTGGTTCATGCCTGATGAAAACCGGGCGAGAATCACTGTTCAGGCTATACCTAGACTCGTCCATGAAGATAACCTGGAACCACTGTTCCAATGACCATGTACTGCATTCTTGACACCAGGCTTTACGGGCTCTCTTGTGACCAGGGATCAGTAGAATGCGCCTTACAGGTCTCCGGGCGAATAAACAAAAAAATGGCTCTGAGCACTATGGGACTTAACATCGATGGTCATCAGTCCCCTAGAACTTAGAACTACTTAAAACTAACTAACCTAGGGACATCACACACATCCATGCCCAAGGCAGGATTCGAACCTGCGACCGTAGCAGGGCGAATAAACCATGTCTCTTCAGTCGTCTGTAGACTGTGTGTCTGGAGACAACTGTTCCAGTGGCTGCGATAAGGACTCGAGCAGGCTACCTGCAGTACTCCGTGACCGTCTGCGGGCACTGATGGTGAGATATCAGTCTTCTTGTGGTGGTACACTGCGAACGTCCCGTACTGTAGCACCTAGACACGTTTAATGTCTGCTGGAATCGTTGCCATAATCTTGAGATCACAGTTTGTGGCACACGGAGGGCCCGTGCTACGACATGCTGTGTTTGACCAGCCTCCTGTCGCCCTAATATTCTACCCCTCATAACGTCATCAGTATGTGTTCTTTGAGCCATTTTCAACACACAGTCACCGTCATCACGTCTGACAGCGTCTGCACACTTACCCGTTGCACCGTACTCTGACATGCACCAACACACCTCTGCTTATGTGGACTGCTGCCAGCGCCACCGTGCGACAACCGCAGGTCATACCCCGAGGTGATTTAAACCCACAAACCGCCCACCAGAGCGTTGTTTCACCATGTATCAGCATTATTCTTAATTTATGGGCATGAGTGTAGTATGTAGTAACACTAATAGGAGCTTAGTAGGAAAATACACTTGCATGGAAATAATCTCGAGAATGCCATTCTGATTAGGTCCAACACAGGCAGAGAAGAGTCTATCCTTAATACAGTCTAAGTCCACAGAGGAAGCAACGATGAAAGCTGAGAGCAGAGGTGTCGGTCCCTACTATGAGCTTCGAGAACGTTCTGAGACAATGAGGTGTGTATCACCCGTCCAGAGGCCAGGAGAACCTCTCGAAGCCGGAAGAACTGGCCGATGTAGTCCATGCGCCGGCCTTTATTGCTGTCGGCGGCGGAATACTATTTTCTTAGTAGGTGTCGGGCGGACAAGAATTGGAAGTGGCAAGCTCTTCCATTGCTGGTACCGCCACCTAGGGTCCGGTACTGATTCTGACATGGAGCGCTCGCGATGCTGAGGCGTGCAGGGGCCATGTAGACTGCACGTGTACCCGAGTTGCCAGAGGGGTTGCCGCACCGTTTTGCATAGATCTCCGATACAGCAGATCCCAAGCACTAAAGCACTACCCAAGTCGCAACAGCGCTCTAAAGGCGGTCTCCTTTAGAGATGAACTACACTTTCCCAAAATTCTTCCAATAAACCGAAGTCGATCATTCACCTTCCCTCTCACAATCCTCACGTGTTCGTTCCATTTCATATGGCTTTGCAACGTTACGCTCAGATATTTAACCAGGACATTACATTTTTCTTTTTCCTGCTGATATACATTAACTTACGTTTTTCTATTCTTGGAGCCAACTGCAATTCATCACATCGGATAGAAATTTTATGTACGACATCTTGTATTACCCTACTGTCATTCATCTTCTTCCCGTACACCACAACATCATCAGCAACAACTGCATATATATATATATATATATATATATATATATATATATATATATATATATATATAGGGTGAGTCATCTAACGTTACCGCTGGATATATTTCGTAAACCACATCAAATACTGACGAATCGATTCCACAGACCGAACGTGAAGAGAGGGCCTAGTGTAATTGGTTAATACAAACAATAAAAAAATGCACGGAAGTATGTTTTTTAACACAAACCTACGTTTTTTTAAATGGAACCCCGTTAGTTTTGTTAGCACATCTGAACATATAAACAAATACGTAATCAGTGCCGTTTGGTGCATTGTAAAATATTACATCCGGAGATATTGTAACCTAAAGTTGACGCTTGAGTACCACTCCTCCGCTGTTAGATCGTGTGCATCGGAGAGCACCGAATTACGTAGGTAACCGTTTTCAATTACGGAGTGGAATAGAGCGTGTCCCGACATCTCAGGACAATAGATGTTCAGTGTGGTGGACATCATTTGCTGCACACAATTGCAATCTCTGGCGTAATGAATGTCGTACACGCCGCAGTACTGCCGCAGAAACCACGTGTGTACGTGTACCTCACCCCTCATGGTAATGTACATGTGCGTCAGTGAAAAAGACCAATAAAAAGGTGTTAACATGTGGACGTAATGTGCTGTTCCAGTCTCTTCTGTACCTAAGGTCTATCACCGTTCCCTTTGGATCCCTACGTAATTCGGTGCTCTCCGATACACACGATCGAACAGCGGGGGGGGGGGGGGGGGGGGGGGGGGGGAGGGGGGGGGAGGGGGGAGGGGGGGGGGAGGGGGGGGTGGTACTCAAGCGTCAACTTTAGGTTACAATCTCTCCGGATGTAATTAACATCTTACAATGCAACAAACGGCACTGATTACTACGTATTTGTTTATATGTTCAGATGTGCTAACAAAACTAACGGGTTCCACTAAAAAAAACGTAGGTTTGTGTTAAAAAACATACTTCCGTGTATTTTTTTATGGTTTGTATTAACCAATTACACTAGCCCCTCTCCTCACGTTCGATCTGTGGAATCGATGCGTCAGTATTTGATGTGGTTTACGAAATATATCCAGCGGTAACGTTTGGTGACTCACCCTGTATATATATATATATATATATGTATATATATATATATATATATATATATATATATATATATATATAACTTAGCCGTCCTGTCACACTTCCATTGGGCACTCCTGACGATACTCTTGTCTCTGATGAACGCTCGCCGTCGAGTTTTCGAGCCACTCATATGTGAATATATTCCACGCGCTCGTACCTTCGTTAGCAGTCTGCAGCGGGCTACCGTGTCAGACGCTCCGGAAATCTAGGAGTATGAAATCTGCCAGTTGCCCTATGTCCATAGTTCGTAGTACATGATGTGAGAAAAGGGCAAGCTGAGTTTCACATGAGCGCCGCCGTACTGACTCGTAGACATAGGCTTTTCGGTCTCTTAGATGTTTATTGTATTCGAACTCAGATTATCTACTAGAGTTCTGCAGCAAATCTATGTTAAGGATATTGGTTTGTAATTTTGCAAGTCCGTCCTTTTAGCCTTCTTATATACAGAATGCACCTACGCTTTTCTCCAGTCGCTTGGGACTTTGGGCTGGGCTAGAGATTCACGATAAATGCAAGCTAAGAAAGGGTCAGTGTTGCAGAGAAGTCTTTGTAAAACCGGACTGGGATTCCATCCCGACCTGGCGACTTATTTGTTTTCAACTAACTTTGTTTTATGTAAGGGATAAGGCACAGTCTGATTTTTTAAACTAATCTGGACTGTGCACAAACCTTTTAAGTGTGTGTATCATAAACATTTAGGCAGTTGGTAAACTCCATATTCGTAACGAAAAAGCTCAGCAGCATAATTTTGACTTACATCGATTTTAAAGTATCTATCAATGCTCACTATAATCTCGATGTTTATCCGATTCCACATCCGGAAGAGCTACTAGCGAAATTATCATGAGTCCAGTTCTATTGTCAGAAAGATTTAGCTGACACATGTGGTAACCCTTAGACGCAGAATCAAAGTGGTTTATGGTAATCGATACGTCTTTTGGTGTGGCGACCGAACAACCCCAGTCGGGATCTCTCAGCCAATAATGCCATACGAATCATTTCATCTCATCTTCATCAACGCGAGTGTAATCGAAGTGGCGTCAAATAGAAAGAATTGCACCATGTGGCCGAATTCC
The DNA here is from genome assembly GCF_021461385.2 of Schistocerca piceifrons. Lineage (NCBI taxonomy): Eukaryota > Metazoa > Arthropoda > Insecta > Orthoptera > Acrididae > Schistocerca > Schistocerca piceifrons. The sequence continues at coordinate 448,799,143 of NC_060144.1, read as the reverse complement.
CCCTGCCACTAATACCATACCTTTTAGTGTTTCAGGATCTCCTGCAGTATTTCAAATACGTTTGGAGCCACTTATTCAGGGGTTATCACAATCTGAAAACTATTTAAATGACATTATCGTCACTAGGTCTACCTAGACACAAGAAATCAACAGCTGAGAACAGCTAGGTAATGGACTTATCTCAAAAAAGAGTTGAATAATTGTGGTTTTTCCTAACCAAGCGTTCAATATCTCAGCCACATACTGGGTAAAGATGGTCTCATGTCAACGCCAACTCCGTTGAAGCAACTGATAATCTGCCTACAGTCAAAGATTTGAAAGAACTCGTTTTCTTGATAAGATAAATTACTGTGAAAATTTACATCAAATGCTGTGCAGGTATCACACCCTCTTATTCATCTTTGAAAAAAGGGAACGTTCTTACAGCTAAACAAATTTATTACACCAGGCAAACATTCAGCCCTGGCTATAGACGCTTCGCTGTTTGGGACAGGTCTCACGACGTCGTGTAAGTTTCCTGATGTTACGGGCATCTGATTGCATATGCGTCTTGAATGCTAACAGTGGAACAAGTGAATTATAGCCAAATACATAACGATGCATGACTGTTGTTTATAACATCAAGAAATTGCACGAGCCATAGGCCGTTAATTTCACTCTTTGGTCCCCAAAAAAACATACTAGTGAAAAAAGGGCGCCACGGCTACAGCCGTGGGAGATTTTTCTGAAAAACTAGAATTGAACTAAACGCTTTGGGACCACTATTAACAACGCCAGTGCTGACATACTGCCGCATCTAGAGATACGTCCTGATTATCAGATAGATAAGGTCAGTTTACAACTCAATTAAAACATTATGGACAAGCTGCACAAATTTTAATGACTTCCCAAAAGATGCTTAGATTCAGAGTGCAGGACTGGACACTATGCAAAAATCTGCAAGACAGGACTGGACACTCTGCACAAATCTACAGAACAGTGCTGACGACCTACTTCTCGATACTCCACAGACTCATGGTCAACCAGGAGATACTTCTGCTATCCACCGAAGAGTCAGAGTGTCAGGTGGTGGTCCCAGCTATCCTCTGGCCTCACATCCTAAAGTACTGTACAAGGTACTCTTGGAGATGTGGAGGATGAAGGCCTGGTCAAGGCATCTTGTATATTGACCCGCCATTCATACCGACTTGTAGGCCTACCAATCACATGCTGTTAAAATCATCTTCGAATGCATCTATCCTGGTCATAAATCTTAGCCAACATCTGTCACTGCTAAAGGTAGAAATTCCACGAAGGTTAGTTTTGAACAGGGTCACATTCAGAAAGCTTCTATTCATCCTGACCAACAAGGCATTTTCGATGAACCCAAAAATCTGTCTCCCACCAGTTGCGTATTACGGTCTATAAACTTCGGTTTTGACAGTCGCAGTGCCGAGGCGCATGCCGGGCATCACCCTCAAGGGCAAGGTCAGGAACGAGAACTTTAGACAAGGAGGTGCAAAATCAAAGGGTGGAGTGGCTGGTCATGGGGAAAATGAACCCCCATAAGAAACAGTTTGATGAAGTGCTTATATTGTTACATATATCAGTATTATGAAACGTCTCCTTTGAAAAATTTTATAGGACTGTGCTTAACCTGACACACAATATTTTTAGCGCAACGCAATCTGACTTTCAAAAAATCCCTACGAAAGAATGGCCCTGACTAACATTAACCTATACCTTTCACAGATCACTTACCTCACAAAAATCTTCGTTACTGGAACTACTGCAATACAGCGAGCGCCACTACTGCCAGCTAAATAAAAGATTCAAACTACGGAAGGCACTAACTACTGATAGGCATAGTTAGCAAATGAAAGATTTTAATAGAGAACAAACAATGTATTTACCTTAATAGTCATAATATATATAGCAGTTCATGACAAATTTCAAAACTCCGCCACCTCTCTCCCCATATCCACCACTGCAGGCGGCTCACCTCCAACTGCCCAACGCTAAGTGCTGTTCACATCCAGCTGCCGCTGCCCAACACTACAATGGCAGACAACAATGCAAACTAGCCACAGACTGCACACAGCACAGCCAGTGATTTTCATACAGAGCGCTACGTGGCGTTACCAATGAGAAAACCTAAACAGCCTACTTACATAGCCCCCATGCTCCCCACAAAAATTTTACAAATTGTTTTGGACAGTGGCCAATAATGATTTGATAAAATTTTTCATAATTACAATAACAAAGATATCAAATGCACACACTTATTGATACAATGTTGGTCAAAAGCTAATTTTTTTTTTACAGTACATAAAGACAGTCCTGATCGTTCATAACAGTAAAATTGCAGTGTTTTTCTCAAAGTCTCAGCAGTAAAAGAAAAATGCACTCGGAAGTAGTGGATTTCCATGCAGTCTTGAAGAAGTAGTGTTGTCCTTCCAGCGGAAAGACAGTGCTGACTCTTGACATGCAGACAGGTAATGGGCCACAACAGAGCAAACCCACAGCAGAGTCATTCGACGTTTTGAAGAATATTGGTAGGTAGGTCATCACAGAGTAGACCCACTGTAGTCCTGGTAGAGATTACGGTAGTGGTATTGGTGGGCCACCAGAGGTGCAGACCCACTGCAGTCCTTGTAGAAATAATGGTACTGGTGAGTCAGCAAAGGTGTAGACCCACTGTAGTCCTTGTAGAAATAATGGTATTGGTGGGTCATCAAAGATGCAGACCCACTGTAGTCCATGTAGAGAGGGCCAGCAGCCATCTGTTGCGACTGTGCAGGTGCACAATCACCATCGAAGAGTCTTGCGGAGAATATAGCAAGTCCATAAACCACCACTTGTCCACTCACGAAATTTTTGGAATTGTCCTTAGAACCAGCAATGCTATTATCCAGTCCCTTGCTGAATCATTAACACACGTGCAAACACTATCAGTCCCTACTTCTCACGTATTTTCCATATACTATGACCAACAGAAACGTCCTCTTTGAAAAATTTTACAGGACTATGCTTAACCTGACACACAATATTTTTAGCGCAACGCAATCTGACTTTCAAAAAATCCCTACGAAAGAATGGCCCTGACTAACATTAACCTATACCTTTCACAAATCACTTACCTCACAAAAATCTTCGTTACTGGAACTACTGCAATACAGCTAGCGCCACTACTGCCGGCAAAATAAAAGATTCAAACTACGGAAGGCACTAACTACTGATAGGCATAGTTAGCAAATGAAAGATTTTAATAGAGAACAAACAATGTATTTACCTTAATAGTCATAATACACTCCTGGAAATTGAAATAAGAACACCGTGAATTCATTGTCCCAGGAAGGGGAAACTTTATTGACACATTCCTGGGGTCAGATACATCACATGATCACACTGACAGAACCACAGGCACATAGACACAGGCAACAGAGCATGCACAATGTCGGCACTAGTACAGTGTATATCCACCTTTCGCAGCAATGCAGGCTGCTATTCTCCCATGGAGACGATCGTAGAGATGCTGGATGTAGTCCTGTGGAACGGCTTGCCATGCCATTTCCACCTGGCGCCTCAGTTGGACCAGCGTTCGTGCTGGACGTGCAGACCGCGTGAGACGACGCTTCATCCAGTCCCAAACATGCTCAATGGGGGACAGATCCGGAGATCTTGCTGGCCAGGGTAGTTGACTTACACCTTCTAGAGCACGTTGGGTGGCATGGGATACATGCGGACTTGCATTGTCCTGTTGGAACAACAAGTTCCCTTGCCGGTCTAGGAATGGTAGAACGATGGGTTCGATGACGGTTTGGATGTACCGTGCACCATTCAGTGGCCCCTCGACGATCACCAGTGGTGTACGGCCAGTGTAGGAGATCGCTCCCCACACCATGATGCCGGGTGTTGGCCCTGTGTGCCTCGGTCGTATGCAGTCCTGATTGTGGCGCTCACCTGCACGGTGCCAAACACGCATACGACCATCATTGGCACCAAGGCAGAAGCGACTCTCATCGCTGAAGACGACACGTCTCCATTCGTCCCTCCATTCACGCCTGTCGCGACACCACTGGAGGCGGGCTGCACGATGTTGGGGCGTGAGCGGAAGACGGCCTAACGGTGTGCGGGACCGTAGCCCAGCTTCATGGAGACGGTTGCGAATGGTCCTCGCCGATACCCCAGGAGCAACAGTGTCCCTAATTTGCTGGGAAGTGGCGGTGCGGTCCCCTACGGCACTGCGTAGGATCCTACGGTCTTGGCGTGCATCCGTGGGTCGCTGCGGTCCGGTCCCAGGTCGACGGGCACGTGCACCTTCCGCCGACCACTGGCGACAACATCGATGTACTGTGGAGACCTCACGCCCCACGTGTTGAGCAATTCGGCGGTACGTCCACCCGGCCTCCCGCATGCCCACTATACGCCCTCGCTCAAAGTCCGTCAACTGCACGTACGGTTCACGTCCACGCTGTCGCGGCATGCTACCAGTGTTACAGACTGCGATGGAGCTCCGTATGCCACGGCAAACTGGCTGACACTGACGGCGGCGGTGCACAAATGCTGCGCAGCTAGCGCCATTCGACGGCCAATACCGCGGTTCCTGGTGTGTCCGCTGTGCCGTGCGTGTGATCATTGCTTGTACAGCCCTCTCGCAGTGTCCGGAGCAAGTATGGTGGGTCTGACACACCGGTGTCAGTGTGTTCTTTTTTCCATTTCCAGGAGTGTATATATAGCAGTTCATGACAAATTTCAAAACTCCGCCATCTCTCTCCCCACATCCACCACTGCTGGCGGCTCACCTCCAACTGCCCAACGCTACGTGCTGTTCACATCCAGCTGCCACTGCCCAACACTACAATGGCAGACAACAATGCAAACTAGCCACGGACTGCACACAGCACAGCCAGTGATTTTCATACAGAGCGCTACGTGGCGTTACCAATGAGAAAACCTAAACAGCCTACTTACAGTATGTATCAAAAATTTATGAGTTAGCGTTTGGTTAATAAAGCACAATGGAAAGTCGTGTTGAAAAAAGCAAGGAATTCCAGAAATTATGAGCTGTGTTTAACATTTGACACTTCTCAGTGGTTTGAGTAGGGCCAGCTCAAATGGATTGGTTTGCGGTGTGGCTGCTCGCAGAGAACATTCCAACCAGCAAAAGATAGTCTTTCAAAAGCTTACCACACATTCTGTCAATAACAAATCCGACAGTGCTCAGGAGTGCACAGCTAGAACCTACAATCTAGAGTAAGGCGGAACAGGATGAGAAAGAGCCTCCACTAAGGAAAAAACAAAACAAAAAAAACGGTAGGACCGACTACTTCCCAAACGTGGGTTGAAACGACTGAAAGAAATAGTATTCCATTCATTTCCATGCTCACATAGCTGTAGTCAGCATAAAGGCAGAGATCCAGCGTTTAGTTCTAAAGGGGGAGGGGGACACCGCACACCGCAGATGCATTTGTTGTTGTTCAGTATGTAGACTAGCTTCATTGCGCACTTCCACGCCCACTGTTATGGCCGCAACACCCTCCCCCACCCTTTCCCGCACGAACACACACACATTTCTCACGACACCACTCAGGTTTCAAAGTGCTACGGATATTTAGGATTTACAGGTAATAATAGTAACAATGTAGATATGAATGTTCTTTCATAATAATAATTATATTTAGTTGAGTAACTAATTCTTCACTTTAGCTTAGCTATCAAGTAATTGCAGTTTAGTAAAGTACATCACTTCAAAAGCGTCCGTCCGAAAATTTCAGAGATACAGGTTTCAGTTACTAACTATAAAAGTAACAAACTGTCACTATTTGAAAGTCATAATTTATACAGTATAAAATCTAAGTGTACCATCACCGTTATCAATATATTTTACTTAGCACTACCACCGTGTACACTGGTGGGTTGTTTATAGTTACGCAAGCGTGTGAATGAATTTTTTTTGCGGGTGGCGGGGGGTGCGGAGGTGGGGGAGGGGAGCGGAGGAGAAGGAAGGAGAATAGTTCTTCGTTTGATCTTTGCCATCTACCTCTATCTGTTTTTTTTCCGTAGTGGATGATCTTTCCTTTTCTGTCTTGCTTTAGTGAACTCTCTGTGGTTTGTCGATTCTGTGGGAGTTACTAATGTGCTGGTTGGTTTAATTTTCTGTTGACAGCTTGTACAATCACTCTGTGAATTTGTGTCTTTGCTTGGTTCAAACAATTCTGGCAACTTGTCTGTCAGGAAGCGTATACAGGTGGCTAAGAAGTGGAAAATCATCTTCTATTCATCATATCTTGTATTTTCCAGAGTTAAATGCGGTTTTCGAGACGCATAGCTTACACGTTACCTTATTCTCCGAAAGTTTACTAATATTTAGAAATTAGCAAGTGTAAAAATATAATTTGAGTTTCGTTAACTGTTCTTTTGGTGAAGGGGACCGCCACTGTCCACCCCTTGGATCTGCGCCTGTCTGCAGGTTTGTGTTCACAATCGTAATGATGAGTGAAGTACTGTAATAGTGAGTCCACGCAATGACTTTACATCGTGTGACTCAGAACGTTGTCAAAGTGTAAAGACTTCGTAACTGCGTGACACATGTAAATACTCCTCAGATCTTTGTATTAAGCTTTTTCAAACGCAACAAGTACTAATATCACAGTACTCTGATATTGGTACTTGCACATGACACCATAACGTTTGTAGGAGGCTCGCTTTCTCGATATTCTGAGGATGAGTTTACTCGAAACGCGTAAATAAAGTTGAGTTGCTGAACATCAAGCGACTAAATTTTGTCTCCATCGGCCACAATAGCAGTGTGTGAACTGCATATATATAGGAAAAGCTCCGTATCTGTAAAATAGTCGCATGCCTCTTAACGTGAGTATATGTAAGTGGAACAGAAATCAATCTGGGACGGTACTCCTGGATCATCCATAGTAAACGAAGAGTTACAGACGGAATTCAGCATTGCTTCTGCCTTGCAATTTCGGTTCCTGTTTCATCCATGAACGTTTGGGACACTAATATCCTTAAAGTATGACTATCATTGCTTTCACTTTTTAGAGATTTTTCGGTAATATTTTGCTACGATAGTCACTGAAGAGTTTGCGCATTGCCCTTTTGAGAATAAAATATATTTCTATAACCCTATGCTTGGTTTTACACTCGTCGTGGAATAATTGTAGTTTCTTTAGAACCTTCTTTATTGAGTCTGTAATATGGAGGGACCTGCCACAAGTAACTGTTCTAATAGGTACCAATCTATCCAGTGCTTCGTCAGCTGTTCTTCTAAACTTGAGCCATAGTTCTCTACATGCTCTCGCCGAGAAATAAATGTTTTAAGTTCTTCCCCAAGATACGACATAACTGCCACTTTCTCCAGTTTACTGAGCGTATAAGTCTTTCTGCTTGTTTTAGTAGCCCTTTGCACTCTGGCAACCTTTGTTGTTACAACTGCACCATGACCACTAATCCAGTTTCAATACGCCCGACTTCAAAGGTCGGGATTATTTGTTGACATTAGATCTAATATACTTCCATCGTAAGTGAGCTTCCGAAATATCTGCTCTATGTTGCTACATCCATATTTACGATTACTTAATCTAAATTATTACCAAAAATGGTAAAAAAGAATATATTCCGTCAAACTATTGGTCTCAATTAAAAGAAAACATGTCCATCATCCTTGTACTGTTTGATTGGAAGTAATGATTTCTGTGATATCGCGCGGACCGATTTTTTTCCGAGTAGTTCCAAATTTTCTGAAGTTTTCTACGAAACGCATATTTTACAGTACTGAAGATTCCTAGTGTCTATAATCACTGGATTCAATATTTGATATTTCTTGCCGTACATTCTTACTGCCAAAGACAGTTATGCAACGTCCCACCATCTGCCATTTACCTTAGCTATTCACGCTTCCTTGATGTTAATTACAGAGGAATCAAAATATTAATTACGGAGGGATCAAATTACTAACTACATCACATAGGCAACAGCATAATCAACGAACATTCTGAGAGACTACTTCTCCTACCTGATAAATCTTGCTCATATACACCGAGGTGACAAGTCATGGGCTAGCGATATAGACATATACAGACGGCGATGGTATCGCCTACACAAGGTATATCTACATCTACATTTACACTCCGCAAGCCACCCAACGGTGTGTGGCGGAGGGCACTATACGTGCCACTGTCATTGCCTCCCTTTTCTGTTCCAGTCGCGTATGGTTCGCGGGAAGAACGACTGTCTGAAAGCCTCCGTGCGCGCTCGAATCTCTCTAATTTTACATTCGTGATCTCCTCGGGAGGTATAAGTAGGGCGAAGCAATATATTCGATACCTCATCCAGAAACGCACCCTCTCGAAACCTGGTCAGCAAGCTACATCGCGACGCAGAGCGCCTCTCTTGCAGAGTCTGCTACTTGAGTTTGCCAAACATCTCCGTAACGCTATCACGGTTACTAAATAACCCTGTGACGAAGCGCGCCGCTCTTCTTTGGATCTTCTCTATCTCCTCCGTCAACCCGATCTGGTACGGATCCCACACTGATGAGCAATACTCAACTATAGGTCGAACGAGTGTTTTGTAAGCCACATCCTTTGTTGATGGACTACATTTTCTAAGGACTATCCCAATGAATCTCAACCTGGTACCGGCCTTACCAACAATTAATTTTATATGATCATTCCACTTCAAATCGTTCCGCACGCATACTCCCAGATATTTTACAGAAGTAACTGCTACCAGTGTTTGTTCCGCTATCATATAATCATACAATAAAGGATCCTTCTTTCTATGTATTTGCAATACATTACATTTGTCTATGTTAATGGTCAGTTGCCACTTCCTGCACCAAGTGCGAATCCGCTGCAGATCTTCCTGCATTTCGCTACAATTTTCTAATGCTGCAACTTCTCTGTATACTACAGCATCATCCGCGAAAAGCCGCATGGAACTTCCGACACTATCTACTAGGTCATTTATATATATCGTGAAAAGCAATAGTGCCATAACACTCCCCTGTGGCACGCCAGAGGTTACTTTAACGTCTGTAACGTCTCTCCATTGATAACAACATGCTGTGTTCTGTTTGCTAAAAACTCTTCAATCCAGCCACACAGCTGGTCTGATATTCCGTAGGCTCTTACTTTGTTTATCAGGCGACAGAGGGGAACTGTATCGAACGCCTTCCGGAAGTCAAGGAAAATAGCATCTACCTGGGACCCTGTATCTAATATTTTCTGGGTCTCATGAACAAATAAAGCGAGTTGGGTCTCACACGATCGCTGTTTCCGGAATCCATGTTGATTCCTACAGAGTAGATTCTGGGTTTCCAAAAACGACATGATACGCGAGCAAAAAACATGTTCTAAAATTCTACAACAGATCGACGTCGGAGATATAGGTCTATAGTTTTGCGCATATGCTCGACGACCCTTCTTGAAGACTGGGACTACCTGTGCTCTTTTCCAATCATTTGGAACCTTCCGTTCCTCTAGAGACTTGCGGTACACGGCTGTTAGAAGGGGGGCAAGTTCTTTCGCGTACTCTGTGTAGAATCGAATTGGTATCCCGTCAGGTCCAGTGAACTTTCCTCTGTTGAGTGATTCCAGTTGCTTTTCTATTCCTTGGACACTTATTTCGATGTCAGCCATTTTTTCGTTTGTGCGAGGATTTATAGAAGGAACTGCAGTGCAGTCTTCCTCTGTGAAACAGCTTTGGAAAAAGGTGTTTAGTATTTCAGCTTTACGCGTGTCATCCTCTGTTTCAATGCCATCATCATCCCGGAGTGTCTGTATATGCTGTTCCGAGCCACTTACTGATTTAACGTAAGACCAGAACTTCCTAGGATTTTCTGTCAAGTCGGTACATAGAATTTTACTTTCGAATTCACTGAACGCTTCACGCATAGCCCTCCTTACGCTAACTTTGACATCGTTTAGCTTCTGTTTGTCTGAGAGGTTTTGGCTGCGTTTACACTTGGAGTGAAGCTCTCTTTGCTTTCGCAGTAGTTTCCTAACTTTGTTGCTGAACCACGGTGGGTTTTCCCAGTCCCTCACAGTTATACTCGGCACGTATCTGTCTAAAACGCATTTTACGATTGCCTTGAACTTTTTCCATAAACAGTCAACATTGTCAGTGTCGGAACAGAAATTTTCGTTTTGATCTGTTAGGTAGTCTGAAATCTGCCTTCTATTACTATTGCTAAACAGATAAACCTTCCTCCCTTTTTTTTATATTCCTATTAACTTCCATATTCAGGGATGCTGCAACGGCCTTATGATCACTGATTCCCTGTTCTGCACTTACAGAGTCGAAAAGTTCGGGTCTGTTTGTTATCAGTAGGTCCAAGATGTTATCTCCACGAGTCGGTTCTCTGTTTAATTGCTCGAGGTAATTTTCGGATAGTGCACTCAGTATAATGTCACTCGATGCTCTGTCCCTACTACCCGTCCTAAACATCTGAGTGTCCCGGTCTATATCTGGTAAATTGAAATCTCCACCTAGGACTATAACATGTTGAGAAAATTTATGTGAAATGTATTCCAAATTTTCTCTCAGTTGTTCTGCCACTAATGCTGCTGAGTCGGGAGGTCGGTAAAAGGAGCCAACTATTAATCTAGCTTGGTTGTTGAGTGTAACCTCCACCCATAATAATTTACAGGAACTATCCACTTCTACTTCACTACAGGATAAACTACTACTAACAGCGATAAACACGCCACCACCGGTTGCATGCAATCTATCCTTTCTAAATACCGTTTGTGCCTTTGTAAAAACTTCGGCAGAATTTATCTCTGGCTTCAGCCAGCTTTCTGTACCTATAACGATTTCAGCTTCGGTGCTTTCTATCAGCGCTTGAAGTTCCGGTACTTTACCAATGCAGCTTCGACAGTTTACAATTACAATACCGACTGCTGCTTGGCCCCCGCATGTCCTGACTTTGCCCTGCACCCTTTGAGGCTGTTGCCCTTTCTGTACTTGCCCGAGGCTATCTAATCTAAAAAACCGCCCAGTCCACGCCACACAACCCCTGCTACCCGTGTAGCCGCTTGCTGCGTGTAGTGGACTCCTGACCTATCCAGCGGAACACGAAACCCCACCACCCTATGGCGCAAGTCGAGGAATCCGCAGCCCACACGATCGCAGAACCGTCTCAGCCTCTGATTCAGACCCTCCACTCGGCTCTGTACCAAAGGTCCGCGGTCAGTCCTGTCAACGATGCTGCAGATGGTGAGCTCTGCTTTCATCCCGTTAGCGAGACTGGCAGTCTTCATCAAATCAGATAGCCGCTGGAAGCCAGAGAGGATTTCCTCCGATCCATAGCGACACACATCATTGGTGCCGACATGAGCGACCACCTGCAGATGGGTGCACCCTGTACCCTTCATGACATCCGGAAGGACCCTTTCCACATTTGGAATGACTCCCCCCGGTATGCACACGGAGTGCACATTGGTTTTCTTTCCCTCTCTTGCTGCCATATCCCTAAGGGGCCCCATTACGCGCCTGACGTTGGAGCTCCCAACTACCAGTAAGCCCACCCTCTGCGACCGCCCGGATCTTGCGGACTGAGGGGCAACCTCTGGAACAGGACAAGCAGCCACGTCCGGCCGAAGATCCGTATCAGCCTGAGACAGAGCCTGAAATCGGTTCGTCAGACAAACTGGAGAGGCCTTTCGTTCAGCCCTCCGGAATGTCTTTCGCCCCCTGCCACACCTCGAGACGACCTCCCTCTCTACCACAGGTGAGGGATCAGCCTCAATGTGGGCAGTATCCCGGGCAGCCACAGTCGTAGTCCGATCGGGGGATGTGCATGACGAGCTGGCCGTCCCCGACAAACCTCCATCCGGACCCCCACAGTGATGCCCATTGGCAACAGCCTCAAGCTGTGTGACCGAAGCCAACACTGCCTGAAGCTGGGAGCGAAGGGATGCCAACTCAGCCTGCATCCGAACACAGCAGTTGCAGTCCCTATCCATGCTAAAAACTGTTGTGGAAAGAACGTCTGAACTAATCTACAGAGAGCACAATTCGACACAAAATTTAAACGGTTATTAAAATACAAGATTGCCTAGTAAATGCAGTAATGCTGCTACTTGCGCACTGCTGAAACACTGCTCGGCGGCGGAAGGAGACTACGCGATTTTACACTATTCAGGTATTAAAACGCGATGCTACAACTCTCAAATACTATAATACGCCCGAAATTTATGAATTAAACAATGCAAATACCAAAAACACGCAAAGAAATTAAGAATTAACTATGTAACAAATAAGTGAGCTAAGACTATACGACTTGCTGCTGCAGCTGCTTATCCAACGGCGGCAGGGAGCACACTACTGTGACCAACCGACACTGGCCGTTCAAAACAAAAACAGAAGACAGACGACTACGCGAATTTACACTATTCAGGTACTAAAACGCGGTGCTACAACTCTCAAATACTATAATACGCCCGAAATTTATGAATTAAACAATGCAAATACCAAAAACACGCGAAGAAATTAAGAATTAACTATGCAACAAATAAGTGAGCTAAGAGTATACGACTTGCTGCTGCAGTACATAAAAAGGCAATACATTGGCGGAGCTGTCATTTGCACTCAAGTGATTCGTGTGAAAAGGTTTCCGGCCTGAATATGGCCGCACGACGGGAATTAACAGACTTTGAACACGGAATATTAGTTCGGGCTAGATGTATGGGACACACCATTCCGGAAATCGTTGGGGAATTCAATATTTGGAGATTCACAGCGTCAAGAGTGTGCCGAGAATACCAAATTCCGAGCATTACCTCCCACCACGAACAATCCAGTGGCCGACGGCCTTCGCTTAATGACCAAGAGCAATGGCGTTTGCCTAGAGTTGTCGGTGCTAAGAGACGAGCAACGCTGCGACAAATAAGTGTAGAAATCAGTGTGGGACGTACCACGAACGTATCCATTAGGACAGTGTGGCGAAATGTGGCGTTAACGGGCTATGGCACCATACGACAGACACAAGTGCCTCTGCTAACAGCACATCGCCTGAATCGTCTCTCCTGGGTTCGTGACCATATCTGACGGGCCCTAGACGACTGGAAAACCGTGGGCTGGTCAGATCAGTCCCGATTTAGTTGGTAAGAGCAGATGGTAGTGTTCGATTATGGCGCAGATCCCACGAAGCCATGGATCAAAGTTAACAAGGCACTGTGCAAGCTGGTGGTGGCTCCATAATGGTGTAGGTTGTGTTTACCTGGAATAGACTGGAAGCAGAAGAGCAGCGGCAAGATTTCGAGGCAACCAGAAATGTTACTGACAAAACAAGCCACAAAATAAGTTCTGGAAGATGCGTCTGTTAAAAGGAAGATTTAATATTTCGAAGTACTACTTGACTATTTAAATTATTCATCTGATTACTCGATGACGATGCAGGTATAGGAAAGGAAGATGATAAAATGTTAGGAGCATCGGAGAGCTATGTCGTTTTTCACATTAAATATAAACAGCTGAAATTTCTAATCACGTGAGTAATCATCCTCTTTCTCAACAACCTTTCCCATCTAGTGTGCAGCTTCCCGTCTCTATAAAAATCAATTTGTTTTTGAGAAAAATCTCTGAAGATGAAATTTTGGAGATATTTCACACTTTCAAATTTTTGTCAGTTAAGGATGTTGTAGCAATCGGAATAAATGGAAATTTAATGGCACAGTATCAGGCGAGTGTGGAGGGTGAAGCAATACCTCCCACCCCGATTCATTAATGTTTCCTACGGTTCGTCTTGCGCAGGGCGGTTTTGAATTACCGTGTTGCAGAATAACGTCATTTCTGCTGACAGTCGCTGGATACCTGTCAATTAAAGATTTATTATTCGACCCAGTTTGTAATAGACCCTATCCAAGAGAAACTGATTTAATGAATCGTACGATATCCGTTTAAAATCAGATTTCAAATGAAGTACACAACACCCGTAGGTAATTTTCAAATTGCTAAATTTCGGGACTGTTGCCAGATGGTGTGGCCGTGCGATTCTAGGCGCTACAGTCTGGAGCCGAGCGACCGCTACGGTCGCAGGTTCGAATCCTGCCTCGGGAATGGATGTGTGGGATGTCCTTAGGTTAGTTAGGTTTAATTAGTTCTAAGTTCTAGGCGACTGATGACCTCAGAAGTTAAGTCGCATAGTGCTCAGAGCCATTTTTTCAGGATTGTTTATAAAGTTTGACAGTCGAACATAAAGTCACAAGATAATAACCATCCTATTAATTGTACATTAAAACAGTCCAAAACGGAATTTTAAAGAACGTTAACATGTCCAAAACATGGGATTCGATTTCAGTTGAATAATGGTTGGTTTCAAAGAAAGCACTTGTACCTATGAATTTCCAAATCAGTTCCATAATGTATTCAGCACAATTGTATTATTCACTAGTTAACATCTGATTACCTGATTGTAACAACATACGTAAGTTCACACAAAATCCTGTTACATCCATAAAATTTGCAATTTTGTAAAACTTAAACAACTTTTCCGAGTCTAATATTTTGAACACTTTATTGTTATTATGATTATTTAAACTTCTTACTATCACAGCATGATTCACAGATTTATTAAGAATCAGTAGTCCACTTTGTTCATTTCTTTTCACTATTTGTAAGTGCCGGATATTAGATATGTAAATCAATTTGATTGTGTTATTCCCGAACGTTCTAGGCAATGCAGTTCATTATAAATTCTGTCACTCGGTGCCAAAGGTATCTCAGTCGCACTTCGCATTCATCCGATTGAAAACTTATGTTGTAATATGTTGCTAGCTTTGAAAGTGCTTTGGAAAGAGGTTATATAAAATGGCAGAAGTAAGAAATGCTTTTGTGACTATATTTTCATCTGTGAATCTCAATAAATTCTGGAAAAGACCAATTTCTAGTTTTCTTATATGCTATTAAACAACCAGGAAACCTCAAGAATCACCCTGAAGTAAAGGACTGCCACAAACGGATTCGAATAAGATACGTACTTCATTTCCTACAGTGAAATGTTACTCTTCACCGCATCCAAAATGCACAAAATATAAGTTGATAGACTGATGGTGTGCATGAGAGTCAATGGTTTAACTTACTTTACTTACAGAGCTGCCATAGGGCCCTTCAAGTTGTTTACAGTATAGTTCTGCATTCACAGTTTGTCCAGGTTTCAGCACTTTAGAATAAATGACCCCACAGTACTCCACCAAACAGATAAAAGCCCCTTCTTGGGGTGTAACTGTGCCTTAGCGGTTTTTAGTAGCGATTCATTCGGAGAGAGACACTGCGTTTGCGTTTTGGATTATCATAGAGGACCCATTTTTCACCTCAGTGATCAAGCGATCAAAAAACGCTTCTGTTAGTGACGTTGAAGTAATAACTTGCATGTGGTGGATCGGTTAGCTCTGTTTGTCATTACCAGCCCGCTGCAAATGTTCTTGGATGGTCGACCATGGCTGGTTAACAGCGTTTGACAGTTCCTCAATCGTCTGACAAGGGTTTGCTCCCACTTCCGCCCTGAAGTCTTTGGCAAATGTTGTTGGTCTTCCTGACCGTTAGGGGTCGGAAAGATCAAAATAGTCTCATTTGAAGTTAGAAAACATCTACATTTACATCAATACTCAGCGAGACACCTGACGGTGTGTGCCGGACGGTACTTCTGGTACCATTAACTGATCCGCTTCCCCTGTTCCACTCGCCAATGCCGCCTGGGAAGTATGATTGTAGTAAGCCTCTGTATTAGCTCTAATTTCTCGAATTTTCTCATCGTGGTCATTTCACGGGGCTATAAAGAGCAACGAATCACTATCTGTGCGGAACTGCTTGCTCGTTACGAGGCTATGACAATTTTTCGTCGCACATCGACGCAATCAATGAAACATGGGTTCATCATTTCGAACCGGAAACAAAACGGCAATACACAGACTGGCACCACACCACTTCTCCTCTGGAGAAAAAGTTCAAAGTCGCACGCTCAACTGGTGAAATCATGGCGACGGTCTTCGGGGATCTGAAAAGGCATTCTGTTTGATGTCCTCCCTCACGGAGGGGGTGTATTGCGCTACCTTCAGGAAATTGAAGAAACTTTAGTTGCCACAAAAATGCAAACGAGCTTCTCGTTCTCTATGACAAGGACTCATTCAAGTCTGCGCACCTAAAAGGAGCTCACAAAACTTCATTGGAGAGTTCTTTCTCATCCACCGTACAGCTCTGATCCCGCACGTTCCTACTTATATCTGTTTGGCCCCATGAAGGATGCACTCTGCGGAAAGCAGTGCGTGGATGGTGTGGAGGTTATTGACGCAGCAAGACGAGGCGTTGACCCGTAGAGTGGTACCGTGCAAGTATACGGGCCCTCCCAGTAAGGTGATGTAAGGCCGTTGCATTGAACCGACATTATGTTGAAAAATGGAGTTTTGTAGGCAGAAGAGTGGGGAATAATGTGGTTGTATAGGAATTTCGAATAAAATCAACGTTCTTATCAAAAAGAAATATATATTGCATCACTTATTGAACGCACCTCGTAATATGTTTTCAGACTGTTCCCGGAAAGCACAAACTCGAAATTTCAATAGTAAACTTCTCCGTGATGCGCAGCGACTCTCTCGTAGCGTCTGCCACTGAAGTTATTTGATCATCTCTGTAACGCTTATGCTGTGTCATTCAGGCGAACGCACATTATTTCTTTAACGCCTTTCCTTATACGAGTTAAGACCCAGGAAATTTCATATGAATCTCTATAAAACTGTTTAGTGCTTGTTTTGTAATTATATTGTAGATGTCATAACGTCAGCATGCCATACGTGTTTGTCCGTGACTCACAACGGTGTGCGAAAACCTGTTCTCTCCCATTCCAGAGGGGTCACAGCCCACAGTCGCAGCTGAGAGTGTAGCCGAATGCCTTTACCAACAACTCTGAAATTATTAGGCAGATAGTGGCGCCGTACATATATTCAAAATTTAAGGGTTTCCGTACTTTTACATGCAACAGATACGCGATAACTTTAGTACCGGTCATGAAGTCGGTTGGGTGTGTCTTGGGCACAGTCTAATAAATACAGTCACAAGACTCTCTGTCGGGAAAGTTGTTACCGTTTGACAGCTCGAGCGACACTAGCGCTCCAGGCGGTGAGAAAGCAGATAGTTACATGCATCGTAAGGATAACGTTTGTTTTTAATTATTTTCTGCTTAACTAACGGGATAGTTGTTAGATTCTTACGTTCCGCTTGTTAGTAAGTTACCAAGAGACATGAATTATCGTGAAATGCAGGTAAAATAGCCGAATGACAATGATTCAACTACAACTCGCTCATGAAGAAATACATTGAATACATCTGTATTTTGCAGCTTATTCCGTCGAAAACAAGAGAATATGAACACATGTCTTGCATGAGAAGCATATATATCTGTTATTGTCTGTTGTTGTTATCGTGGGCACTTTCCTCGTTCCTTAAATTTTTTTATCGAGTCCAGAGAGTCACTCTTTCTTAACTTTATTCGACTTTTAATACACGAATATTTTTTTTATGTAATTACCTCTGCTTCAAAAGCCAAGGCTCAGATTCAGCAACAATTGTGGAACTGGGTTCTCCTTTGCTGGGAAAAAGTTTTATTGCTTTTGACGATTTACTATAGCGTTTGTGTGGTTTATCCTTAAGCTACAGTTGTGTAGGCTTGTTTGATATGTTCAGTAATGTAGATATTACGTCCCATAGAGGTTTCCTACATTCCACATTCACTGATTTAGCTGAAAGTGTAGCGAACAAAACTCTGCTTTGTTGGGTAGATGTACGTCAAGTTTTCTGGTGTTTCTACCAATTTTTTGGCATTAAAGGAAGACGACTTTACTCAGAAAATTTCTGTACGTTACAAGAGAATCGTAAATAAACTGTACCGTAATACACGGTTTCGTATCTCCCAGGGTCCTTAGGACACTAAAGAAAAATGTGGAGTAATTTTCTAATTATTGTCGATTTTTATGGCACTACATGCACTCCCTGTTGTAAGAATTACGTTACAAATCAAGATAAACGTTAGTATTCGCATTCATCCGATATCGTATCCAGTAGCATCGGTTGCTGGCCACGTGAGGCGCCGCTATCGCTGGAGGTACCGAAAACAATCCTGAGTGTCGTGACTGTTATGTTTGACTGCGGTCTTTGGTGCTTTAGTTGTCGTGAGCGAATTAACATATGCGATGAATCGTAAGGATAAGAGACCACCGAATATATGTCTGTTTTCAAGTTTCCTGCCACGATAAATTTTGGTAGGATTTGGTTCGCTAGTTTTTTGATTTTGCTTAATAGGCATTGTTATGCTGGGAGATATGTGATTACGATTTGTAATTTGCCGGACTTCCGATTATTTATTGGTAGGGAAATATGTAATAGCTGTAAGGAACAAGACTTAAATATTGTGGGTTTTGGTTAGAGGACAGCGTACTGGGATCTGTATGCTTGCGTGCTATAAATCTAGGGATTCGGTAACCACACTTTCAAGGTAATTGATAGTTCGTAGCGTGTCACACTCTTGGTAATAGAGCTGTGGGAGTTTTGTTGATGGTAAATTGGTATTTTGGGCCTTGAGCATAGTAACTAAAGAGCATTATTTTTTGGGTGTACACCATGGTGTATGTATACGGAAGTTTGTCTTTTTCCTACAGCGCAGATTTGTCCCTGCTTTAGTAAAGATCTGCCCTAGCATTGTTAGAGCACGAACATTGGAGGAATCATTAACAGCAGCAAATGTGCACCGAAGCTATCACTTATTGTTAGTGTGTCGAGCGACCATTCAACCTAGGGGTTGTAGCGGGACGCGTAACACCAACACCTGAAGAGGCTCAGAGCTTTGAACAAATGTGTAATTGTATGATTAAAAGTAATGGTGGCACCTACATTTTTTGCTTGATTGTTTTTAATGTTGTCCGTTAGTGGATTGTAGACTTTTGCTGGCTGTCCTACACTGCTACGATTTTCTGTACTGTATTTTTAAAAAAGCAAAAATAATTCTACTTTACTCAAAATAAAAAAATTCCGTTCTCGACTTATAGTTCTGAACAAAATTCCCTTCAAACACTTATTCTTGAAACAAAAACGAAAGATCTCAAGAATGTATTATTTGGAAAGGCACTTTTTAAGAAAAGCAAAGACAATTAATATTTACCAGATAGTCATAATTGCGCTGACGTTGTCATAAAGGATTTAATGAAGTTAAGACTATGTAGTCTGAAAAGAAAAACTATTAATCTGAAAGGAAATTAATTGAGGAGAATAGCGTCAGATATTTTATTCGAATTGTTCATATATTAAAAACAATTTTCTTAAAAACAAAGATACACAAAAGAGGAAAAAGTTGGGTTTTACGATCGCATCAGAAAAATAAAAGAAAGCCAGTATAGGCGGTAAATTACATCGCTGGCCTTGCTTGTAACGTATTCTCTGGTACAGTATCGGAACCATAGAACAAAAGAGCATAATTTGCGCTGGATTTAATTTTTTTTTACGTAGCAAGTTTACGTAAGTGATTTTACTATTGAAACTTATACACTATCACAGAGTGAAAGAATTTATTTACGGTACACAATCCAGTGTTAATTTTGATGGGGATTAGCCTCTGGCTGTGTAGATAGTACAATTTACTAATACTAATATACGATAGACAATTCACCGTGTGATAAATAACTGTTGTGTGACTAGGGCTTCCCGTCAGGTAGACTGTTCGCCGGATGCAAGTCTGTCGATTTGACGCCATTTAAGTGACTTGTGCGTCGATGGGGATGAAAAGATATTGATTAGGACAACACCCAGTCCCTGAGCAGAGAAAATTTCCGACCCAGCAGGGAATCGAGCCCGCGCCCTTAGGATTGACATTCTGTTGCGCTGACCACTGAGCGACCGGGGGCGGACCACCGTGCGATTAACTTTAAAGTAGCTTAAGTTACATTCCAAACAGTTCCTTTGGGAACTCAGGAAATTACGTTAACATCTGTCGATTTTATTCCGTTAGAAGCAGCGTCTCGATTTCTGTTTGCAAGGAAATCTTTGATACAGTAACAAATCTGGTCCGATACTCGGTAAGGCAGTGTGGGACGGTGTCAAATGCCATCCTGAAGTCAAGGAACACGACATGAATCCGAGCACCATTGTTTAGAGCGCTATGGATCTCATGGAGAAACATAGCGGGCTGATTGTGAGATTCGCAAGATCTCTGTTTGCGGGATCAGCATTGATTTTTATAGCGGAGCTATTCGTTCTCCAAAAACGCCATAATTCTTCAGCATAAAACATGTTCCATTACTCTACAACAGATTGACGGTAAAAGTCTGTAATTATATGCGTCTATGCTACCAACCTTCTTAAAAACGGGAGTGACCTGCACTATTTTCTTGTTGCTAGGTTCTCTACGTTACTCTAGCGAACTTCGATAAACTGCTGCTAGAAGCGGAGCTAGTTCTTTCACATGATCTTAAAGAACTTTGTAGGTATCGTATTTGTTCTTTATGTTTTTCCACTACTCAGCTGTTGTAGTTGATTTTCTATTCCGCGATCGGTTATCTCAATACCTACCATTTCGATGTTCACACGATGATTTAAAGGAGGGACGGTATTACGATCTTCCGCGAGGAAACAATTTCGGAATATCGAATTCAATATTTCGGCCTTCTCTCTTTTATCTTCAGTTTCGATGTCTGCATGGTCACTGAGTGACCGAATAGATGATTTGGAACCGCTTACTGATTTTATGTAAGACCAAAACGTCTTAGGTTTTTCAGTCAGATCAGTTGACAAAACTTTATTTTCGAAATCATTAAACGCTTCTCTCATTGTTCTCCTTATACTCATTTTGGCTTCGTTCACTTTTTGTTTGTCTGCAATGCCTGGCTTATCTTGAATCTGTGTTGAAGCTTTGTTTACGTAGCATTTTTCTAACACGCCTTTTATGACCACCTTTGACATTTACGAACCTCTAATGCGCTTGATAAACAACACAAATGTTTTTGGTAGCAACTGTTGCGTTACACTCTTGCAAAACTCAAAAAGCATACAATGCCGGATATGTACTTCTTCTGGTATTTGGCTGGCCGTTTCTCCGTAAATACAAAAAAGACAAAGATTTAATTAATGACGTTGGCTCTACTTTGAAGAAGACAGAGCTGATAAATGACAAACGGATGTCGACATGCGCAGAAACGACATTACTTCCTGCTCCCCCTAATAAAACCAGAAGTTCAGAGATGCGCCTTGTGAAATGATCACAAGGGAGGTCATACAACGGCCTCCGCTTTTGATCCCACAGTGATAGGAGAGTGACCGATATAGAGATAAGTGACCGCACCGTCTCAAAGTAATCAACTGATAAAGGCAAGGACATGTGTCTGATTTGGTACCCACTGAGCTCTGTATCGATAACACAGAAGAACTTTTTCAGTCGCAGTATATCGCACATACCGACAAGGGACTGCAGGTAGTCCCACGTAGTAGGACCTATAATATGACTAGAGTGTGGATTTATATGCGTTAAAATATCGAAAATATTTATGTGCATGTACTCTGAAATTATACAAATTCACTGAAACTCTGAAAATACGCACTGCCATAAGGGTAAAATGCACAGAAAAATCATCGACCACACTCTTTACACAAACTCTTCTCGGGCTTTAATATTTTATTAACAATATCTAACATCAATTACATAATTACACCTTGCTAATGACTGTAAGTCGTCTCTTTTAGGTACATAATACGAGGTGTGTTGAAAAATAACAGGAATTTTTTTAAAAATATTATTAATTCGTCTACTTCAATGTTATCCCTTTCAAATTACAATGAACTGACAAAACTCATCGGATAGCCGTATGCACATGTACAGATGGCGTTACTATCGCGTACACAAGATATAAAGGGACAGTGCATTGACTGAGCTGTTGTTTGTACTCAGGTGGTTCCTGTTGAAAGGTCTGCGACGTGATTATGGCCACACGACGGGAATTAACAAACTGAACGCGGAATGGTACCTGGGTCTAGAAACATGGGACATTCCATTTCGTAAATAGTTAGGCAATTCAATATTTCGAGATCCACAGTAGCAAGAGTGTGCCGAGAGTACCACATTTCAGGCATTACCTCTCACCACGGACAACGTAGTGGTCGATGGCCTTCATTTAACGACCGAGAGCAACGGTGTTTGCGTAGAGTTGTTAGTAGTAACAGAGAAGCAACACCGCGTGAAATAACCGTGGAAATCAATGTGGGTCAAACGACGTACGTATCCGTTAGGACAGTGCGGCGAAATGTGGCGTTAATGGGCCATGGTAGCAGGCGACTGACGCGATTGTCTCTGCTAACAGCACACCACTTGTAGCATCTCTGCTGGACTCGTGAGCGTAGCGGTTGGACCGTGGGCTGATCAGATGAGTCCCGATTAATTTGGTAAGAGCTGATGGCACGGTTCGAGTGTGGCGCAGACCCTATTAAGCCAAGGACTTAAGTTAACAAGGCATTTTGCAAGCTGATGGTGGGTCAATAACGGTATGGCTGTGTTTAATGGAATGGACTGGGCCCTCTGGTCCAACTGAACCAGCTGAGACCATTTGCATCCATTCATGGACTTCAAGTTCCCGAACAACGGTGACATTTTTATGGATGACATCGCTGTATGTCACCAGGCCACACTTGTTCGCCACTGGTTTCATAAACATTCTGATCAATTCGAGTGAAAGATTTGGCGACCCACATCGCTCTAAACTGAAGATTTATTGGACATAATAAAGACGTCAGTTCGTGCACTAAATACTGCACCGGCAACACTTCCGCAGTTTACTGGTAACATGGCTCAGTATTTCTGCAGAAGACTTCCTACAATTAGTTGAGTCCATGAAACGTCGAGTGCTGCACTACGCCGAGCGAAAGGGGGTCAGACACGATATTAAAGAAGTATTCCACAACTGCTGTACCCTCAGTGTAGTCTCCACAGATATTATATACTTATGTGGGCGCTCTTTCCAATAACTCGAAATTCTTCTGAAGCTCGATCTTCGGAATAGCTTTTAGCTCTCTCAGTGATGCGTTTTTCGTTTAGTCTATGCAAAACGACAGTCCTTTAAGTTCTTCTTTAAGTTGGGAACATAAAAAAGCGACTTTGCCTCATGTCTGCCAAATAGGGACGCTGAGCCATCACTAGAGTATTGGTTTTGGCTAAGTCGCATTCACTGCAGTGTTTCTTTTTACGGTTAACCTTTTGTCTAGTAGTAATTTCTTCACTAGGGATGATAAATTTACCTGTAAAATGTCTTATACTTCTTTATTGTGCTTCATTGTTGTGCCCGAATATTTCTATCATTGTTAGGCTCATTACTGTGCCCTAAATTAGCACCGGACGATGGTGTATTTAGGGTTGGAACAGCATCAGCCTTCAACTTCCGTTTCGAAGGAATATTCAACAGCTCACTTTTCAAATCCCTTCCATAATCTGAATCAGAGTAGACACGAGCTTTTCAACTGAAAACGAATCTGCACGTTTACAAGCGTTTACCCATTTTCGTTTCGTCGCATTGTTTTTAGGAAATACATTAAACTTAAATCCGAACTCACTTAATTGTCTGCTGTGGTGATCGTGCAGGAACCATTATATTTCAGTTAAAAACTTACTCTAAAAATCTCTCAGTACACTGAGAATTACGGGGTAGCTCTGGACACAATCGCCGATCACTAATAAAAATTCACACCTTGTTTTCGCTCATAAAAGCGATTGCAACACAATACAATACCAAAATTGCGGGCTACTGAGCGCTGGATGGGTTAAGTGTGACGTCAGGGGCGCCGCTTACTACTGAGTTTACACCTCGTGATCCCTACCGTGTATTCTAGTATCTATGACTAAAACTATACAGATACTTAACTGGCATGCTCGCCAAGATAACAATGTAAAAATTGTATGAATCGGACTAACACAGCAAGCAAAATTACGAAATTCCAGTTGCTTTTGAGCAAACGTGGTATTACTAAATTTTTCCGAGTTATCTGAAAATCGCCTTGCTTATGCCAGTGAAAATGTTTTCCAGTTTGCAACGGTTCTCTCCATGCACATGTTGTAGAGCATAACTTCACTGCAAACGATATCAATTGCAGAATGATCTTTTCTCAAGCAGCATCGAACTGACATCGCGTTCCTTGTTTCAGCTACACTTATCGTAATGTAAAGCTCCACCAGGTTGCTGTTCCTCGGGAACGGAATGATATTTTTCCAGAAAATACAACAAAGTATGTCTACCTCTCCCAACTCGTTTGTTGCAAATGTCAGGTAACTTCAAGTGCAAATTGATTCTTGTTTTCACACATGCTTAAATGACAACCTGGATTCTTTGCTAAGCCTCTAGATTAAAATAATCAAAACATGTAAAAATTATAAAATTAGAGTTACAGATATCTGTAGTTTGGTTAAGAGGCTTAGGGGGGAGGGGGGGGGGGGATAGGACGTCAAGCGGGCCGACGTGGAGAAGAAGAGGCAGCACAGACACTTTAATTTCCATTGTCTATACTTTTACAAATAAATTCATAAAACTTTGTTAGCATGACCAGGAAGGATTCAGGATTCACACTCACAGCAGTGGAAGTTCAAAAACATAACAAAATATCTTTTTTACATGTGAAATTTCATCATTTTTTCACTTACTATTGGCTGCATTTGTTTCTATAGGTACACTTTTCTTCGTAAGTAAGAGAGATTCTTTGATTAATTTTGTACAGCCTACAAACCATACTTACAGGTGTCTGAAACGCTAGAATTTTCCAAATCTATTAAAAACTGTGGTATAAATTGAGATAATTAACTATAAAATTTTAGTTTTTTCTAAACATGAAGTTTAAAATATAAAAGCTCATTCATCTTTTAATAAATTAAATAAATTCTAGAGGTCCTCATCCAACACTGATTTTCATTGTTGACAGGTTGATGGCCAGATATGAATCTATCGGGTTTGTCAAGGATGCAAGAAGCAAGACGTCAGGGCGGAAATCCACAGTCGTTGCTGACGACAACAGGAAGTTTGTCCGCGCATTCGTTGAGGATCAACCAACCACATCCACTCGATAGGTGTACCAACAATTTAAAAAATCCAAAATATTGTTACAAAGGTGCATGAAAGCGGTGGGGTTGCGTCCCTACAAAATGCAAATGTGCCAGCCACTCAAGCAGAGGGACACGGTGCAGCGGAGGGATTTTGTAAACCGCATGATCGAGGAACTTGAAAATGGTGCCATCAGTGATCTGGTTCAGTTGAATGGTTACGTGTACAAACAAAACTGCCGCCACTGGAGTACGGAAAATCCTCATCTCAGTGTCGTCTCGCCACTGCATCCACAAAGGTTCACGGTGTGGTGTGTCATATCGTCGAATCGGATCATTGGTCCGATATTCACTGACGGTATGGTCACAGGAGCGAACTATCGAGAATTGCTACAGCGGCACTTTGACCCAGAAGAGGACCGTCTCAACATGACTCGCCGCTACTGGTTCACGCAAGATGGGGCTCGTCCCCATAGAATTGCTGACGTCTTCACGTGGCTTGAAACGACGTTTGGTGGGGGTTTGATTGCATTTGATGCAGAGAATTTCACGGTGCACGAGATAGAGTGTCCCCCCCCCCCCCCCCCATATAGTCGGACCTCAATCCGTTCGACTTCTTCTTATGGGGTTATATCAAGAACAGAATGTATAGGAATCCTAGTAAGTCTCCGGAGAACCTGCAATCAGCCATCAGAAGTGAGATCGATGCTCTTGAGTCCGACACACTCCAGCGCGTTACGACAAGAGTATTGGAACCAGCTGTATTCCACTGCAGCCGGGGCCAGTAAACATTTGGAGCGTCTTCTGAATTAGATGTCATTCATATCTGTATTCTATTATACAGGGTTTATGTTCTTGCATGCTGTCACTTTTTTCTACAACGATCGCTTACTTTCTTCATGTTTTTAGACCACCCCTTACAAGATACATCTGTGTCATTTGAAAGACTGAAAAGTTACTATTATAGTTTAGAACCTACGTTAATTCAAACTTGGTAATGGAATACGTTTACGCACTTCTGTTGGGGCACTTTTACGTACTATTTTGCATTGCCATCATAATTGATATCCCAGTCAGCGGAACATTAAGACGACACCAATTGGAAATTCAGTCTAAAATATGAAGGACAGGAGAATAAAAGGTAGAAATTGCTAAAAAGCATTTGAACCTAATGAATTCCAAGCAGAAATAATTAAATCTACGGGAGCTAGGACTGAAATAAGAACAAGAAATTACTAAAAGCAAGAACAAGGAAAACTGTGGATACCCCTACTTCTGATGTCATCATTAGTGCTCCACCCAAAGGCAGGTTTTCACATGATGCTCTGTAATCTCCTGTTTTCTGTCATACTCTTCCGTTTATGTGGTCTATCATCTTGCATCTCCTCCTTCCTCTCAATCTCCTCTCTCAAACTAGTCCTTCCAAAGCGTCTGTTGGCAGTCACTAACGTCTCAACAAATGTCACATTCAGTTCTTCTTTCTTTCTCTTATGAACTGCAGAAACCTGATGAAGAGGATGAAATTTGCCTCTGGACTTACTGCTTGAAGCGATACAAGCAATCAAAAAGAAATCAAGAATTCGACTAGTGTCTTAGATGTAAAAGGTGGACTCAAGACGACTATGGCACAGGAATCACATTATTTTTACCGCACATAAACTCCAACTCGGACAGTGATTATGAATAGGCCTTTACTTAAAATATAAAATTATGTGTAGGCTATACTGTACTACGCTAAAAGGATGAAGTTCGCCAAAAAATTTGTTTACTGCGAGTAAAACTGTTGTGTTTCACCTTGTTAATTGGTGTTAATAAGACTGTAAATTTGTTTACTGGCTACAATTCATATTTTAAATGTTTGCTAGTGTGTTGTGTTTATTTATTAAGGTGTTCTACGATATGCGTAATCGTGCCCCCACAGGCGAGTTAACCTGCCCCATACCTGGATCATGTTTCTGCACTCGACTTGAGCTTAAATAAAACTGTTTTGCACTCTTAAAAGTATGGAGTGTAGCCATGTATGGAAATGAAACGTGGGCGATAAATAGTTTAGACCAGAAGAGAATAGAATCTTTCGAAATGCGGTGCTACAGAAGAATGCTGAAGATTAGATGGGTAGATCACATAACTAATGAGGAGGTATTGAACAGAATTGGGGAGAAGAGAAATTTGTGGAACAACTTGACTAGAAGAAGGGATCACTTGGTAGGACATATTCTGAGGCATCAAGGGATCACCAATTTAGTATTGGAGGGCAGCGTGGAGCGTAAAAATCGTAGAGGGATACCAACAGATGAATTCACTAAACAGATTCAGAAGGATGTAAGTTGCAGTAGGTACTGGGAGATTAAGAAGCCTGCACAGGATAGAGTAGCATGAAGAGCTGCATCAAACCAGTCTCTGGACTGAAGGCCACAACAACAACAACAACAACAAATGTAATGTTGAGTTAGAAGCATACATACTTTAATAACCGTGTTATAAGACTAAATAATTTTAAACACAATATATCCAAATAATTTTTTTTTTAAATTCCGAAAAGAAATCGGTGTAAATGTACGCTGGTCTCCCCTGACGTACCATCTCTGACGATGCAAAATTGCTGTGATGTGGTTGCCGTCGCTGCAGAACATCTCAGCAAAGTGTCATGAACCACTCTTTAGTTGCATTCAGTAAACCCGCTCAAGAGGTGCAAATGTTACACAGTAAACTTATCCTTAATGCTTTGTACTATCACTGTTGATGAGCCACTAAAACCGCAGGTAGAAGAAATATGAGACAGAACCGAGCCAAACTGAATAAAAGCTTGAGGGCGAAGATCAAATTCGGCATAACAGTTATCAATAACAGGCACTATGAGTGAGTGGAATAAGTTTCTTTAAAAAAAGCAGCGTGATCGACATTAGCACTGTTGTGCTAGATATTTTCAGTGTACTAGTGTAGTAATCCAGTAATTGTCGTACAGTTCCCGCTGTTAGTTGCGCCATCGACGTCAATAAACCAATAACTTTATTACTGTTTCATGTAGCTAAGATTTTGCACTCAGTACCCAGTTGTTCCAGGCAGCTACACGTGCAGCTCCGCGTGCTGAATTGACAGGCTAAAGTCCAAGCATAATTCACCATACTTTGAGAAACCAATCAGGAAGCGTGGGAGAGAGATCACGTGACTGCCTCCAGCTTCCAGCTACACAGTGCTTCTGAAGTTCGCTGTCCCCTGTTTTAGATCTCCCTCACGGCAGGCGGCTTATGCCATCTAGCCCTGCCTCTGTTTCCCTTATTACGCAGTCACCCGGAAATATCGCTGTTCTTTTTAACATCGTTTAACTCAGGTCGCCCACCCAGTTGCCCGCTGTCACCTGGGGGATTCTTTCTGGAGAATCCTTTATAGCCCGTATTTGTAGTAATAATCAGGCATTTTCTTGGATTTTATGACTTCTATTAGCCATGACAGTCTACTTCGTCCACATTCCACTCGGTGATTCCGGTACAATCTGTTGATGAGAATCCCAATTTCGAGCCGCTACGCTCATTTTTTGCGATCTGTAGGGTGACTGTTTAGGACACTCCAGTACACCTGGTTTATAGGTGTACTGCAGCTGCGACCCGTACTTTTATATCGTTAAACCGACCGTATTTAAAAGAACAGTGAGCAACAAGACGCTAACGAGGAGAGTGCCATCACACGATTTCGCAGGAACTTCATTCAGAAGACGAGGAGTCAAAATAAGCGAACACGTGTCTCGGCTCATCAGTAGATACTCGACCGATTCTGAAGAAACGACTTTATATGCGTTTTACCGCGCGATGTTGTCAGACGAAATGGTGCTCCGATTCTGTCTTGAACAGAATGAGAATAGGTTAGGGCCATGTGACTCGCGGAGGAGTACGGGTTGGACAGCGAAGCACTAGCAGTGCCGTGAGGAGGCCCCGCTATTTCTGCGGCGCGTTCCCGACTAAAGTCCTGCATGACCGAGTAAGCGAGCACAAAATACGAGGTTGGGCGAGGACACCCTAACTGGATAGGCTACCCACACTAGTTCTTGTGACCGAGCATAGAAGCTGTGACCGAATACGTAGCACATAACTTCAAACACATTACACGTGTCATTGTCCGTGTGACACTGCAGCCAGTACGGGCTTCTTATTTGTGGTGTGTCTCTCTCTGTAATCATGCAGCGCGAGGAAGCCAGTGTAGTAAGACGTAAGATTGAAACCAATGTTTACACATTAAAGAAACGGGAAGGTCTAAAAAGCCAAGTATGGAGTACATTTCTGTTGGTTGTAGATGAAAACATTGCGTCTACTGGGTACGTATGGTGCATAAACTGCTCCACTTTATTGTTTTTCCAGTCGGGAACCACTCATTTAAAGAAACACAGTTGCAAGAAACCTCACAAAGATCGTTTCTTTGGCCGTCCTTCCGTTATCTTAATATGCTTGAAATAAGTGAAAAGCAGGAAATTCTTAACAATGTGCGACAAATGTGTGCTACGTACGCAGGTACAACATTCAATCATTAACATAATCGTTTTTGCATAGTTAGTGGAAAGTGTATTATAGAGAAACGGGAATGTTGTGACTCGTATAATATTTCATTAACGTAAAACATCTCGTTTTTATGGGAACTGGGGTCGGGTTGTTTGGGGGGAGAGACCAAACAGCGAGGTCATCGGTCTCTTACGGGAATGTTTCGATGATTTCCATATCAGTTCTGTATTACTTGTCTCTTTTGTTTATTATCATAGATCCTTCAAGTACTGTGTCATCACCACCCAGAAAGAGAGCTCGTTTCAAGGAATGGAGGAACAACAGATCATCCGCAGCAGATGAAGTAGATCTGTACATTTTAATGCACCCCGGAGATGATGATGACATCTTAAAGTGGTGGAGCAGACATGAAACAGATCTGCCAGGTTTGGCTGCAGTTGCAAGACGTATTTTATGTATCCCAGCAACAAGCGCACCTAATGAGAGGTGCTTTAGTAAAGCCGGTATGTTACTAACAAATTGCCGCAGCCAATTAAATCCGGAACGCGTTAGTGATTTCCTGCTGATCAACAATAACTATAATTTTGTTTATGTTGCAAACAATTGAAACGTATGACAAGTTACGTCTGTAAATGTTTAATGTTCTTTGTATGCTTTCTTTATGAAGATGGTTGTCTTCTAGATTACAGGGAAAGCACTTATTTAATGTTTCCTATAAATGAAAGGAAAAATATCTCTTTTGTTTGGAAAAGAGACTCGTCTTCTATCCGCGATTGTATTGAAATATCATTTTACTTTCGAGGTGCTTTATGAATTTAGCTATGTCACGTACCCGTTGTTGGAAAAGTTACTTTTGTATTAAGAGAGAGAGAGAGCGGGAGAGAGAAGCGTTGGATTTGTACAGTAAAGTACAGTGCAGCGAGCCGGGGCGAGGCGAGGTGAGACGTCAGCGGTGACCGGTCATGCTCGGTTATCCGCGTGTCCGGAATCCGGATAACAGACATGGCGCGAGTACGTGATCGAGCCGAGTCGTATGGGACCGGACACGAGCGGCTCGGTCCCGCCGTCAACAGGCGAGCAGTGACCGGTCAAACACTGAGCGTTGCAGCACTCTATTCCCGACCTTAGTTTCCCCCACAGGTCACATATGGGAAGTTAATCAGTATTACAGTACACAAAAGAATATGAAGGCAAAAATCTCGTGACGTTTACAAAAGAAGGTCTTGAACTCCCTTAAATTGCTGTTAGAAGGCTGGAACTGACAATAATGACAAGGCAGTGAAGGACTCTGCGATACTGGTTTTCGAGAATGCTCTTCTGTTCCCATAATTTTCTATGGAAGAGACTAAGGTGCTTACGTCAAGGATTTACTGAATGCTTAACTTGGGTCTGGGAGCTGATGAAGAGGAACGCCAGCCTACAGGAGAAAAAATATGGTTGTTGAATCGAATGAAGGACGTTGTTAAACTTGTTTCCGTGTGCTACTGTTAAAAATTGAATATCATTCCTATGAGTGCTGTAACTCACGACTGTAACTAGCTGTCACCTTGTTTGTATCATCTCATTGCAAGCTTATCATTTTTGCTATCGTTTTTGTTAGCGTCGGTTAGCGTCGCTGCTTCTTAAATTTGCGCCCTGTGTTCAGAACCTGATTATTGCTTTTTTTTTTACATTTTATTTTTATTGTTTTCATTTATCTACTCTTGTCCGTTGAAGGTTGCTACACGAATCTTTCTCAAAATGGTTCAAATGGCTCTGAGCGCTATGGGACTCAACATCTGAGGTCATTAGTCCCCTAGGACTTAGAACTACTTAAACCTAACTAACCTAAGGACATCACACACGTCCATGCCCGAGGCAGGATTCGAACCTGCGACCGTAGCAGTCGCGCTGTGTATGGCATGTTGAGCGGTTACAATCTTTTTAAATTCTCATATTCTGATCTTTCATTCTCATATCAATTCTTATACTAATTCTTAGATTTTATTCGTGTGTTTACTCTTCACGAAGGTTTGCTGCATTTCCTTGGATGATACCGATCGCAGAGACATTCGAAACACAGACATCCCGAGCACCGTGAGCATCGCACGAAGGTAGGTTTGCCGCTGTGACATTTCTTCGTGTGAATCTCACTGCGGAAAGTCGTTAATATTGGTGAAGATTTCGCGCCTTGGCAATAATTTCGCGGCAAACAATGCATAGTGGATAACTATTTCGAAAAGTGATGCTTGCAGCTGATTATAAATCAAGATGCACTACAGGGATTTCACCGAAAACAATTTCAAATAATTTTCTCAAGTTTTTAAAAATTCGTTAATCTGGTAGACAATTAGTAGATAAAGAAGGGGAACCTTATATCAATACACACTGGAAAACATACTTGTAGTAATCTTATACAGACATGGATTTGTGAATGGAACACAAAAATAGAAGGAATAATCGAGTTCGAACACAGGGTCCTAAATTTAAAAAAAAAATTTAAAAAAGCCGTGACGATAACCGCTGTGCCGCCATTACGCCTGAGAACGTCGTGGGATAAAAGTCACGTAAGGGATCTGGAAAAACATTTCGAAAATTCGACCGTCGTTTTTCCAGAAACAGTCGAGTACCTACGGACAAACTGAGACGCGCTCGCTTATCTTCCACTGATCGAAGTTTCTGGGAAATCGAGTGACGGCACTTGCCGTGTTGTCCTCGTAAGTTCCGCGTAGTTTACGCTCACGTAAGCCCACACTGGACAGCCCTGGATAGGAGAACGCGCCGCAGTCGGCTGCACACTGCCGCCCCGTGGCGCTATCGCGTTGCCGTGACGTCGCCATCGGGGCCCTGCTATCGCCTCACGGACGCCAGGCAGCCGAGAAATGCTTCCGCAGGCTCGACGAGTACCGGCCATCACGGCCCCGCCAGCGGCCGAGTGGCGTAGGCGTCGTTCGCGGTCGAGTTATATGAAGTCGACATCCGAATTTCGAGAAATATACATTTACTTCGGAGTTCTCGATAGATATGCTATGGTTCTAGACTTCCCTGTACAAAAGCTCAAAAATTCTGCAGAATTTCGCGAAGGAAACACTAGTATTCGGAAAATTTTTTGTGGCCTTCAGTTCGAAGGTTGGTTTCATACAGCTCTCGATGTAACTCTATCCTGTGCAAGCCTCCTCATCTCCGAATAACTACTACAACTTATATTCTTCTGAATCTGCTTACTGTATTCTTCTCTTGGTGTCTCTCTATGATTTTTACTCCCCACACTTCCCTCCAGTACTTTGGTGATATCTTAATGGCGCAGAATGAATCCTGTCAACTGATCCCATCTTCTGGTCAGGTTGCGCCAGAAATTTCCTTTCTCTCCAGTTCTAATCAGTTCCTCCTCATTAGTTACGTGATCTACCCATCTAATTTTCAACATTCTTCTGCAACTACACATTTCAAAAGCGTCTATTCACTTCTTGTCTAAACTGTTCATCGTCCATGTTGTCTGGCCCCGGTAGCTGAGTGGTCAGAGCGGCAGAATGTCAATCCTAAGGTCAGCTGGCACGGTAGCTCAGCGTGTTCGGTCAGAGAGCTAGCTGCCCTCTGTAATAAAAAAAAAAACTGAGTTAATGGATCAACAACGAACTGAAACGGGTGTCTTTAGACTTCCGCCCAGAGCAGATACAACGAACGAAAACGAACAAAATGAGATTAAAAAAAAAAGGCGTCTTCGGTCAGAGGGTTAGCTGCCCTCTGTAATAAAAAAACTGAGTTAATCGATCAACAACGATCATAAGCGGATGTCTTACGACGTCCGCCCCGAGCAGATGGAACGAACAAAAGCGAACAAAATGATGTTAAAAAAAAAGTCCCGGGTTCGATTCCCGGCTGGATCGGAGATTTTCTCCGCTCAGGGACTGGGTATTGTGTTGAACTAATCATCATCATTTCATCCCCATCGACGAGCAAGTCACCGAAGTGGCGTCAAATCGAAAGACCACTTCATACCAATTGTTTTCAGAAAAGACTTCCTAGCACTTAAATCTATAGCATGTTTCACAACTAATGTTACACACTTCTGGAGATTGTAGAGAGCACTCAATAGATCAAAGATGTATAAATTTCTCTCCTGTTTACGGCGATATTAAAACAGTTGTTCGATGTGATGACCACCAAATTCAGTGCACTCACTGCATGTGCTCATTAAGTTCGCATAAACTACGTTCAACATGCGTGGTGCACGGTTGATCACTTCTGCCACAGCCGTGATCCGTGCAACGAGTGCTTCCTCCGACAGGACAGGGCATCGTAAACAAGACTCATCCAGTGACCACTGCAGGGCCCTTGTGTCAGTTCTTTTGTAGGCTATTTCATGACTCGCCACGGCAAGAAAAGTGTCATTTCAGCGCTGCTACAGACAGGTGTGCGTGGGCCATTCACGAAGAGCAGCACATTCTGAGTTTGCCACTTGTCTTGTATGAGTAAGTTGAATGCAATTTTTAATATCGTTGATTGTTACGATGACTTTTCTTTATACAGCATCTGAATCTGACACTACAATGTCCTTCAGTCTGCATGCATCAGAGCTGTTACAAATAGTACCACATTTTGTGCGTTGCCGCGTACAAGAAAAAACCGTAGATTTCCGCTGTAAAGGAAGTTCATATTGAATCCCTGATCTCGTCGAAAAGTATTCCTACAGTACATAGGCCCTTTTCTGGCTTTATGTTTTCGTAAATTGTGTTCCTTAAATTTTTCATAATTTAGGTTACTTATTAAATAGTATTAGTTTTCATAAATTGCAATTTTGCATGTTGTACTTTGCTAATATAACAGTTTCAGCTTTTTTTTTCATTTTTTATTTTAACTTAAGCACTGATTTTGCCTGATGGAGGTTCTGGGGTGGGAAAGCGGCTGTAATATTACATGAGGGGTCATAACAAAAGCAAAAAAGTTTTTAGATAATCAAGAAAAGTGACACAACTCAAAAAATTAATTATTACCTGATAACACCTCTGATTCAACGAGAACGGAACTATATGTCCATATTACTGTTGTACACCCTATAATGCAATTTACTAGCAAAATTACTTACTTGAAATATAAAGGACGCTTATATTATTTGAGCATAAGTTTTATAGAATTCCTTAGTTCGATTTTTCTCAAATTTTGCTTTTTAAGTTGTGACACTGTTCTTGTCGTGGTTCAATAAGTTAGTTGGAATACGGCAGTTGCCATGAGGAATGGCTCCACTTCCATACTTCCAGTTACCATGAAAGATGTGCATCAATGGTTTTACGATGGTTTTATGATGTTCTAAAGCTTTTATTATTAATGAATGTACTCACGAAATTTCTATTATGACGAAGTACTAGCGAACTTTCCACTGGTACCTTGAGCAGCCCAGAGAAGCTATTAGTTACATGTTCCATAGTTCATCTGAACGATTCTTTGATCGAAATTATGTGGAACGAGTCAGTTTACAGGATATGTATACATGACTAGTGATAACATTAATGAACACAATATTACTTTTAACCCTAATCATGTAACTACACTAAACTGGTTTCTGTAAAACAACTAAAATAGCTGGGCCACTATATACAAACCATTTATTTTTAACTTGGTTTTAAAGAAGTATTTTATGCGACAAGTCTATGCCCTTGTTGGGATAATCCTTACTAAGTTCAGTTAACTACCTGGTTATTCCTCTTGATGTGTAAATAGACACATAAGTTTACTCTGTTGTAAGTTCTTTCTTGGAAGTGTGACGATCTTTTGATTCTAAATGTCTGACGCTAGCCGCACACTCAGCGCCACTACCGTACTGCATTAAACTGTGTTCGATAAGCAGAGATGTTAGTTTGGAGTGGGTTTCATGAAACTTGAAACTGAAGTGGTACTCTCTTCGTGTCTTCCGTCGTCGCTTTCTCGAAGAGACAATTCTTAAATCTATTTCACTTAATTAAGTGCTAGAACCACAACCTTTTTATGTCAACTTCTGAATGTTGGTTAGTTATTCTATGAGTTTATTCACAGATGTGACGAAACCCATGAAACAGCAATATGCAAATGTACAGATGGCTGTGGTCTCACGTACACAAGGCATGAAAGGGTCGTGCATTCGCGGAACTGCTATTTGTACTCAGGTGATTCACGTAAAAAGGTTTCTGATTTGATTATGGCCGCACGATGGCAATTAACAGGCTTTGGACGCCGAGTGGTAGTTGGAGCTAGACGCACGGAACGTCACATTTCAGAAATCGTTTGGGAATTCAATATTCCGAGATCCACAGTGCCGAGAATAGCACATTTCAGGCATTACCTCTCACCACGGACAACACAGTGGCCGACGGCTTCACTTAACGACCAAGAGCACCGGCGTTTGCTTAGCGTTGTCAGTGCTAACAGACAAGCAAAACTGCGTGAAGTAACCATTAAATCAATGTGAGACGTACGATGAAGGAATCCGTTAGGAGAATGTGTCGAAATCTGGCGTTAATGGGCTGTGGCAGCAGTCGACCGACCCAGTTGCCTTTGCTAACAGCACGACATTGCCTGCAGCGCCTCCCGTGTGCTCGTTACCATATCGGTTTTATTTTAGACGACTGGAAAACCGTGCCCCGATCAGATGAGTTCCGATTTCAGTTGGTAAGAGCAGGTGGGTGGGTTCGAGTATGGCGCAGATGTCACGAAGCCATGGACCCAAGTTGTCATCAGTGCACTGTACAAGCCGGTGGTTCATCTACATCTACATCTACACTTACACTCCGCAAGCCATCCGACGGTGTGTGACGGAGGGCAAAATGGTGCAGGCTGTGTTTACATGGTACCGACCGGGTTCTCTGGTCCAACTGAACCGATCATTGATAGGAAACAGCTATGTTCGGCTACTTGGAGACCATTTGTAGCAAACAAGGATGGACTTCTTATGGATGAGAATGCACTATATTACCGGGCCACAGTTGTTGGCGATTGGTTTGGTGAACATTTTGGAAAAATTGGCCACCCAGTTCGCCCAACATGAATCCCGTCGGACATTCATGGGACACAATCGAGAGGTCAGTTCGAGCGCAAAATCCTGCACCGGCAACGCTTTCGCAATTACGGACGGCTATAAAGGTATAATGGCTCAGTATTTCTGCACGGGACTTCTAGCGACTAGATGAGTCGTGAAAAGTCGAGTTGCTGCACTATGCCGATCAAAACGAGGTCCACACGTTATTATGGGGTATCCCACGACTTTTGTCACCACAGTGTATGGTCAGAGAACTTTAGTTTGTCTATTTTT
Source organism: Schistocerca piceifrons (assembly GCF_021461385.2). Lineage (NCBI taxonomy): Eukaryota > Metazoa > Arthropoda > Insecta > Orthoptera > Acrididae > Schistocerca > Schistocerca piceifrons. The sequence goes on along the minus strand of NC_060144.1, from coordinate 448,762,341 downwards.
TGACTGTCAGATTCTTATATTTTATGCGTTATACATTCTCTATCACCGAAGATGATGCATCTAGTTTTCTTTGTAATGTACGCGTGTTTCCGTCCTGCTACCTACGCGCGAGTAATCTACGTGTTTGACACGTAACTGTGTCTCCCAGAGGAGTTCTGAGATTTTCTCCCGAGCTGCCTTTCAGAACTGCTGAATGTTTGATTTTATTGCTAAGTGTTGAACATCAGATCCATCTTACCGCAGAATCTACTTTGTTGAATACTTCAGTAACTCACGTGAGTAATAACACCTGAATTTCTCAATTTTTCTGTTGTTAGTGTTGCATTGCTGTGTAGTAAAACTCCATGTGGCACTTGTTTGGAAACATCTATTTGCTTTATTTTTTTACAAGACGTTACTGGTAAAGATTTAAAATAGAGCGCATAGTTTTTAATTTAACGTCTGCTGCGACTTTCGAACGAAGGACTCCTCATTTCCATTTTTGTTGTAGCGTTCACATCAGCGAAAGCTTAGTGTATTCAGTGAAGTTAACAATAGTATTACACTATACTGTGCCACGAAGCTAACACGTGTATCAAGGCCGTTTTACTAGCGCGTACTCGCATCCGCAACCGCGAGAATCGCCAGGATACCTGCTGCCTCCCTCACCTTACCCACCTACAGCGGTATCTAAACTGACCCCTCCCCTCCCACGGAGACGTAGCTACTACCACGAAGAGTAACCCCCCTCTTCTCACTTTTCTGGCTGCCATCACGGTCTGGCTGCTTATCACAGCCCTCTGCCAGTTATCTCCACGTGGTCTTTGTTGACATGTGGCTTTTGACAGTTCCTGGTCATGCGCGAATTCTCGCACCGGACGATCGTGAGGTTTGAGGAGAACGTATCTCTTTAATATTTTAAGTACTTCTATGCAATATTCCGTCGGTTGTTGGAGAAACATAGACATATTAATAACTTGGATACAACGTATTTATGTTCCTCAATAATAGCCATTAGTTCGTTATGAACCAGTTGTCGGCTTCTTAGCCATCGTCAGATAACTTAATGCTAAATAGATGGTCCACACAACTTCAGCGAGAATTCATAACTGTACGAAGAGTGCTGTTCAAAGATACGTGACATTTTATTGCTATATCGATAAAAACCACAAGCATGATGCAACACCCAAAAAGATACTGAACAAATAAATCTTATATTATAGTATACAAAGAGGTCTATGGAATATGGGTGTGGAACAGTTATAACAAGCTTGTTAGCTAATGGTGAGAGGAACTATAACTGGCTGCTCCATAAATAAGTGTAAGTAATGGAACTGTGTTTGGTCATTAAGGACTAGGTCAGGATACTTTGACTGGTGTTCATTAATGGCCAGAATTTCAAGTAATATTAGTTTTCTCCCTTTAGTTCCTTTATGGAGAACATCACATAATATGAATGACATTCATTCAGAGCATGTTCATCAAGGGAGGAACCTTTCTTTCTCAGTCTCCAATTCCTTTCATGCTCAGTCAGTCTAGTAGTTACAGCCCTACCTGACTGACCTACATATGATTTGCCACACAGATTGTAGGAAATTCTATAAATTTAGCTAATAAGCTTGTTATAACTGTTCCACACCGACATTCCTTAGGCGTCTTTCTTCCCCTACCTATATTCGGTCTGCTCGTCACATTCACCAGTTTGTCAATGTGACATAGCAGCCTGTGCCATTACTCACTTGTAGAATGTTTCTGTTTTATACACTCACACAGTTTTAATGCTTGAATATACTGTAATACAAGATTTATTTATTCGGTATTTTTTTAGGTATTTCATCATGCTTGTGTTTTGCGTCGATATAGTCGTAAAATGTCACTATCTTTGTACAGCATTCTTTGTACAACTATGAACTCTTACTGTAGTTGTGTAGACTGTGTATTTAGCATCGAGTTATCTGAGGATGACCTAAGAAGCCGAAAGCCGATTCATAACGAACTAATAAATATTATTGTGGAACAATAATACGTTGTATTCGAATTATTAATATTTTAAGTACTGCTTGCAAATGAGTCACTCCTTGCCTATGTATAGTGTTCATACTGCTATTTTATCATTTGTCTTAGTATTTTAAGTAACGAATGTCTTTTTTGGGTGATTTACTGTCAATGGGTTGCGGGAGTTGGCACTTGAGTTTAGTTGGACTGTTTCTGCTCTTGTATTCTATATTTCCCACTAAAGCAGAATGGTGCACTTAAAGATTTTGGAGCTAACAATTACTATTCAATGTTTATCAAATACTTTTGAGTCTAATCAATGAACTGCACTCCCTATGCAGCCATAGCAATAATTCTGTTGTGAGGAAATAGTGATTAACTAGTTGGAATCAATGTTGAAAGTGATGGTTGGAATTTTTATTGTTTGTTGGGTAGTAAAAGAATTTTATGATTTCTGCTGCGACTACAACTGCAGTTCATACTATTCACTTACAACTCTGCTGCTTTAGATCGTTTGTAGATGTGTAAATGTGATTAGGAGATGTGTGATGAGATTCTTCTCATGAGGACACTTAGGGTACACGTTATTTCCATTAGTTTAAACGTATAGTGATATCTTTCTGCAATAGTTGTACTACTTCGAGTCACTCTCATTTTTTAATTGGGCCTACTGTAATGGGTTTATAAGAAATGACGACAATGGTTCCTAGCCCTTTTCTGCAAACGCTGTAAGAGAATACATCAATTTTCAATTTTTTAATTTTTTATGAAGTTTTTTATTTGTTGCTTATGTTATGGAGCTGAATTTTAATAATGTAGATAATTTATTTACAATGCTAGTGCAATTTCACTGAGAATTTCCATTCTTATTGTGGACTATCAAACCCAGAAATGCTTCGCAACTGCTAAATATGTGTGGGAATTGTATGTATGTCCTAACCTTCTTCTCCCCCCTTTCTCTGTCCCTCTCCTGATCCTCCCTCTCTTTCCATCTCCTCCTTCCCCTTTCTCTACCCATCTCCTCTCTCTCCCTCTTTGTGTCGATTTCATCCCCCCCTCCTTCTCTGTCCAGCTACTCCTCCACCGTCTCTCTGGTTCTGAGTCTTGTTTAGTGTTATATACAAATTCAGATTCCGTAGTAATACCCTAACCACTAGCTGATAAGCCATAAACACAACATTTCAGTTTTCTTCGAAAACCGCGAAAAAACAGTACTTTGTTGTGTATACAGTTTTGGTTAAAATTATATATATGGACAAACAATATGTGTGGGACAAAGAGTTTTTCTGGTGGTTTAAATTCCCTGCTATCGTAGTTAAAATGGATTGCGAGAAAGGAAAAAAAAACGCACATATTCATAGCAGAGCAAAGCACAGCATTCTTTCCTCGCATCGGTTTTAAGAGATAACCTGTACATTTTGGATTGAAAAAATATGTCTTATGAAAGTTTGTTCGTGTGTTCTGTAAAAATTTAGAGTAAATTTATTAATAACTCAGTGAGACGTTTTTTAACAACGTTTCCGTATTGTCTATATATTTATGTATTATATGCATTTGAAAAGCATATAGCCTGTATGCATCCGAACGTTCATTATGCTGTCGATTAAAAAATTGAACCAAGTCAGTTAAGTTTTTCTTCGATATTTTTGGTAACAACGTTTCCCCTTTCCGTATTAAATATGTATATATACATCATAAATGTCGCTCTAGTGGGTGTATAAATTACACACATTTTCCACTGCAACGTCGTGTCAAAATTTCAAAGCAATTGGTGAAAAATGTTTGGACGAATAAGATTTTGAACAAATAAACATTTACATTATCATTTATATATATTTAGTATTATATGATAAACCTCTAAAATTCATCCCTGTTCTAGCTACAATATGACTTGGTGTTGGTTGATGCTGAATGCACTGACGTTTTCGTTTGGGTTCTGTTCTGTGTTCCCTTTTCTTTCTCAGCCTTTTGATTAACTAAAATGGACTCAGTCGATTAAATTAAAATATTGGTTTTTACACCTTCCTCTCAGTATCCAAATACCGTGTTAAGCTGTAATATTTTACCTCAAGGCTTCCTGTCATGTTAGTTGTCAAAGTGTTTCAGACGTTGCCCTCCTTAGCAGCTGACGCCTGCAGATCTGCTTTATCAGCAATCGCCAGACCTGGAACATCACACCAGCCAATTGTAGTAACTTAAAATATCTTGCTACGTTAAAGATCAAATCACATTCTGCATCTCTACCAATGTTTAGCTATCGTTGCTGTAATTTCGTTTTATAATTCTTTTAAATAACTAAAGCACTAACAGTCTCCTCACTATTGCCTTTTGTCTTCCTTCTGTTTTCATGTAAGGACGCCTTTCTTTATTACTTGTAACTTTAATAATGGTAGTGATGATATTTAAGTTCACTTATGCTTTTGATAGGCATCCACAGCCAAACTTTTGCAAGTTGAGTAAAAACCGCTGCAGTTGTTGTAAATACCTTATTGAAGGCACGAAGAGTTTCGTGATTTTAAATTACACAATCAAGTGCAAGTGTTAAGTGATCAAGTCATTTTCACAGTCCGATCCCAAACCCTTATTTAGAATTTGGAAAATTTCTCAAAAAGCTATAATCGTGGATTTAAAACGCGGCATGATACCGGAACTTGAAGATTTGTTTTGTTTTAACGCTATAATCATTGCAGAACATTCTATTACAAGACAAGAAACAAGAAATTACTGTTGTGATGCGCGTTTTCGAGAGTTCATTTTTGCTGTGAACTGTTTGAAACCCGGTTGATAACTGGTGAGCGCAGTTCGTAAAAGTTGTCTTAAATGTTATTCAATTAGTTCAGCTCTATATTTAGATGTAACGAACATTGGAGCTGGGTACAGCGATTCGTAAAACACTACCTGTTCCAAAAATTGCCATCAGTCTCTTAGCCCGTTGTTATGTTAGCGAAAATATTTCTTCTGTGACCTACGTCCAGAATTCGGTTGTTAAACAACTACTTCGTTTCGGTCCATTTAGTCCGTTGTCTTGGAGTTCCATAGCTCCACTTCTGCACCTGCTGAATCATTTCTAAATGGGGGTGAACCAGGACATCCGTCCCCCACAACGTCAACAGCATGAAAATAAAAGTTTAAGTGTTACGAAGCATTTAATCAGCCATTTATTTCTTCAGTGATCTCAGACATTTAACACAAGTAATCTTTTGTTTGCACATGAATGTCGCGAAGGGTTTCAATGATTACCTTCAGGTATATGGAAAGAGCTCAAGGTCTTTCCAAAACAATTTTAATTTGTTCTGAAATCTAAACTCAGCTCTGTATGCGGACAGCAGTGGCAAGTCGACAAGAGGCGCAACAGCAAGAGACCATTGTCGCATGCATCAAAGACAAAGATATCGTCAGGTGTGCCCCGGGGAGGTGCGATTGGACCGCTCATGTTCTCTGTACAAGTTAGTCATCAAAAGTCTGAAAAATTTGTAATGTGTTATAACATAGGTTGTGCTGAGAATTAATTGTCAAGAAAAAATGGGTACGTTAAGCCTTTTCCGAGTTAATTAGCGTTGAAGGTAGCCAATCAGGCCGTTGCGCACGCAATTCAAGCGGCCCGCTAGAGACGGTGTCGCAGACGTCTTCTTCATTTGGTTTCGTAAATCCGAACGAGAGGGTGATACAAACATTGGGCACGGGACGGTAGTAAGGATAGAGCCTGAGCCAAAGGCTGATTAGTCTCGTACGATGAGAACAACCGCCACTAGTTCTGTCCCGCGGTACGCTTGAATTTGCGCGCTCAGAGACTTCATTGGCTAACTGCAATCCTAAATAACTCGGAAACGGAGCAACGTGTCGATTTTTTTTTTCGTAACTGTTATTACAGCCTCCGTTTACCCTTACCCATCACGCCCGTAGTTTTGTTACCAAAACCACCCAATATGATAATGTTCATCACTTAAATAATGAGTTTAGTATACATTATTAATACTGTTGCATCCTCGAGCCCCTGGTTCTCCATGTACGTTTAGCGTCATCGAAGCGAGGCGTATTCCATACACGCTCATTTTCAACAGGTATGGGTACTATTGAGGGCAATGTAAAGCATATATCAGTAATAAGGTAATTGACTAATACAAACGTTTGTATAATTATATTTCAACATAAACATGGAAGCTGAAAAACCTTAGAATATTTAGCGAGTCTGACTATACTTATACATGGAGGGACGGCACGACAATTCTCTAAGTCCCATGTTTCTTCCACAGAAGCGCCAGTAGGAAGACTAGTGGTGCTTCTGGCACCCTTACTCTTACAAGCTCTTCAGACTGTTTCTGACCACTCTGTGTACAAAAACGATCTGCGACTGTTTGCTGATGATGGCACAGTGTTGGGGAAGCGCCGTTGTACAGTGACTGTAAAAGGACACAGGATGACTTGGACAGAATTTGTTTTTGACGCCAAAGTGGAAAAATATAAGTCAATGCAGACGAGTAGGAAAAAAGTCCTGTGATGTTCGAATGTATTATTAGCTGTGTGCTGCTTGACACAACCACATTGATTAAATATTTTTGAGTACCACATTGCAAAGCGGCATGGTTGTAGAGAAGGGGAACGGTCGACTTGGGATTATTGGAAGAATTTTAGGAAAACGTTGGTCCTCTGTAAAGGAGACGGCGTATAGAACACTAACGCGACCCATTCTTGAGTACTACTGAGTATTTGCGATACCCACAACGTTGGACCTTCGGAGACATCGAAGCGATTCAGGGGCTAGGGGATAGAACTCTTACGGGTATGTGCAGTTAACGCGGGAGTGTTGCGCTTGTCTCCCGGAATTTAAATGGCAATCCCTGGAAGGAAAAAGACGTGCTTTTCTCGAATCACTAATGAGAAAGATAAGAAAACCCGCGTCTGCCACAGACTGAAGAACAATCCTAATGCCGCGCGGGATTAGCCCAGCGGTATAAGGCGCTGCAGTCATGGACTGTGCGGCTGGTCCCTGCGGAGGTTCGAGTCCTCCCTCGGGCATTGGTGTGTGTGTGTTTGTCCTTAGGATAATTTAGGTTAAGTAGTGTGTAAGCTTAGGGACTGATGACCTTAGCAGTTACGTCCCATAAGATTTCACACACATTTGAACATTTTTTAACAATCCTAATGTCATCAACTTACACTATCTGATCACAAGCATAAGGTGACAGAGGACATTCTACATCTACATGTACGTCCATAATCCGCAAGCCACCTGACGGTATGTGGCGGAGGGTACCTTGAGTACCTCTATCGGTTCTTCCTTCTATTCCAGTCTCGTATTGTTCATGTAAAGAAAGATTGTCGGTATGCCTCTGTGTGGGCTCTAATCTCTCTGATTTTATCCTCATGGTCTCTACGCGAGATGTACTTAGGAGGGTGCAATATACTGCTTGACTCCTTGGTAAAGGTATGTTCTCGAAACTCCAACAAAAACCCGTACCAAGCTACTGAGCGTCTCTCTTGCAGAGTCTTCCACTGGAGTTTATCTATCATCTCCGTTACGCTTTCGCGATTATTAAATGCTCCCGTAACGAAGCGCGCTGCTCTCCGTTGGATCTTCTCTATCTCTTCTATCACCCCTATCTGGTACGGATCCCGCATTAACACGGGATCAGTCCACCCTTCGATTTAATTGCTTGAATTCTGTTGGGGACGATTTCACTGAGGTGTCCACATGGCTGCGGAAGAACGAGAGTCCATTCTTCGTCTAGGCCGAAACAGATTAGGTAGGGACACTGGTGTCTGGTGCGAAATCGACTTCTAACTAAAGCCAAACGTATTATATTGGGTTCAGGTCGGGTCTCTGGGCAGACAGACTATTTAAACAACGTTACTGTCCTCAAACCATTGCTTCACAGATGCTGCTTTGCGACACACTGCATTCTCAAGCTGATACAGTCGTCGTCTTCTAACAGTTTCTCTTCTGTACGCAGTACACAATGCTATAAAAAGTAGTGATAATTAAATCAAGACCCTACGCTGCCGACAGGCGTTGACATACATCAACGGGGACAGTTAAAAATGTGTGCCCCGACCGAAACTCGAACCCAGGATCTCCTGCTTACATGTGTAAGTAGGCTGTTTATGTTTTCTTTATGTAAGTAGGCTGTTTAGGTTCTTATATTGGTAACACCGCCGCCACGTAGCGCTCTCTGTATGAAAATGAAAATCACTGGCTGTGCTGTGTGCAGTCTGTGGCTAGTTTGCATTGTTGTCTGCCATTGTAGTGTTGGGCAGCGGCAGCTGGATGTGAACAGCGCGTAGCGTTGCGCAGTTGGAGGTGAGCCGCCAGCAGTGGTGGATGTGGGGAGAGAGATGGCGGAGATTTGTAATTTGTCATGAACTGCTATATTTATATATGATGATATCAAGGTAAATACATTGTTTGTTCTCTACTAATATCTTTCATTTGCTAACTATCCCTGTCAGTAGTTAGTGCCTTCCATAGTTTGAATCTTTTATTTAGCTGGCAGTAGTGGCGCTCGCTGTATTGCAGTAGCTTGAGCAGCGAAGGTTTTTGTGAGGTAAGTGATATGTGAAAGGTATAGTTTAATGTTAGTCAGGGCCATTCTTTAGTAGGGAATTTTGAAAGTCAGATTGCGTTGCGCTAAAAACATTGTGTGTCAGTATAAGCACAGTCCTGTATAAATTGTTCAAAGGGGACGTTTCATATGTCGACCCTTAGCCTAGGATACCTCACTGGAATCTTCTGATTTTTTTCTTGTAGTTTGTGTAATTAGTGTAGCTATTGTTTATTGCTAGCGCGTAATTATAGAGAGAATTTCCTTTGTAGTTGTAGTTTTTCATTGTTGTACAGTAAAACAGTTGTGGCATGCATGTAGATTTGCACCAAGTATTTCGCAGCTGCGCTGGCAATTAAGTAGACATTATTTCCATTGCTATGTTATTTTATTTTGCTCTTCAAATTGCGCTTTTCTGTGTTATCGTGTGAAATACTGTGACAATAATGGCGTGTGAAAAACGTAATACTAGGCTCCAAAGTAAACTGAGAAATGACAGTGAAGACGAAAGCAGTGTGTTAGCGCCGCAGAGTAATGAATTAACTAATGTTCAAAGTAGTAATTTGGTAATTGCGCATAGGGAAATGGAGCGGGCGGCAAACAATGGTGTAGACAGTGAAACAGGTAGTGAACAGGGAAGCCTTATCGATCGATTGGTCGGCAACAGCTCGCCTCAGTAATCGGGAATGACAGAACACAATATTGCAAATACTGCAGACTCAGGTTTTGGGTTCCCACCGTTTTCTCAAATGAGTCAAGACACATTTTCCACTTGTCAAAATGTGAATGTTGCCGGTGCAACTTCACTGCCGAAAAGCACAGAGGAACATGTTTCAGACACCAGTGCATTGTTATTACAATTAATGCAACAAATGGGACAAAAGCTTGAAAAGTTAGACACAATGGAACAACATCAGAGACAAACACAGCAACAGTTAGACACAATGGAACAAAATCAGAGACAAACACAGCAAAAGCTTCAAAAGTTAGACACAGTGGAACAAAATCTTAAAAAGTTAGACTCATTGGAACAAACACTTGAACAAACACGTGAAGATTTAACTACTGAGTTACATAACATTGAATCGAAATGTCAAAAAGTCTGTATTGACGTAAAAACACAAATTTGTGAGCATTTTCAACCTATTTTTTCGCGGCATGAAAATGCATTACAGAATCACGAAGCAGCCATAAAAGAACTGCAAATTATTGTTCATGAAAATCATGAGACCTTGCAAGCTAAATTTGACTCAGTTGCATCTACCGATTCGGTTACGCAACTTGCAAAAACTCAGGAAAACTTTAAGGACACAGTAGATACTCTGAAACTTGGTTCAGAAAAACACACTAAAGAAATAAGGACACTATCGGAGAAAGTAGCCGAACTTTCGGATCAGGTCACTAACTTATCTACAAAGGTAGATGATGATCTGAATGACACAAGACCCGTAGCCTTCACTGACACAGAAGAGTATGAACAAATAAGAAAATTCAAACAAAATCAGAATCAAATTAATACACAACACCAAAGAGAAATCCGGGAAGTACAAGATCAGCTGACACAGGTAATACAAGAATTACGTATTTCAGAGGACACTGGCGCTCCAACACGGGAAGAGGGACTTAGAAACACGGAAAAGCCGCAAAATAATAACACAGGGCATTTCGGAAGTTATGAAAGAAATTGGCAATGTGCACCGAATTTTGAGATGGAACGACCGACACGACCTAACAATGACCGATATGCGACTCGCCGACATGATGATTTTGACTATAAGCTGTTCATTACTACACGTAAATTCAAAACATTTAAGAATTCCGGCAACGACATTCATCCACAAGCATGGCTCCACCAATTCTCTCATTGTTTTCCTCCCAACTGGTCGTTAGAACACAGATTAGAATTTATGTGTGGCTACTTGGAGAATGAACCAGCTGTAAGAATGCGATCGGTAATTCACGATTGCCACAGTGAAGGAGAGTTTTACCATGCCTTCCTCTCAGCATATTGGTCTCAAGCTACACAAGACCGTGTAAAACATAGCATCATGATGATGAAACACTTTGAACAATCTGAATTTTCCAGTCTTGTCAAATATTTTGAAGACATGTTGCATAAGAATCAATATCTTTCAAACCCATACAGCCCCTCAGAACTCATCCGCATTTGCTTACTCAAATTGCCTGAACATTTACGACACATTATTTTAGCAGGACGTTGCAAAGACGACATTGAAGCATTTCAGGGACTGTTACAAGAACTGGAAATTGACACAGACCATTGCGGGATGCGAAAACAGGAAAACAATCACTACAGGTCACATCCGTCACAATTCCGTGACGACAGAAACAATAACTGGACACGACTGGTCTATTCTTACAATGCAAATCGTGACCAAAACAGACACCACCCATATGACAACCACTGGCAGAGTAATAATAGTTACAAAGAAAGATCACATTTCCGTAGTAATGAATATGACAGAGACAATCATAGAAACAGACAATATGGTAACCAGAACTGTTATTATCAAGGGAGACAGAATAATTTCAGACGCAACGGTCCAGCGCGCAGTTACGATTCAGGGAGAAATTCTCCACCACATGACCAACAAGAAAGAAACTACAGGAACTACCGACATGACGACAGACGATATAATCATAACGATAGACGTGAATTTCATCAGAACTGGCGGGACTCTAACAGAGCTGGGCCCTCTCGGCAAGGCGAATTTGTAGAAGTTGGGTCTCCTAATCCCAATAACGACGCGCGCCACAAAGAGGCAGACAATGACTCGCGCCGCAGGCAGCCACCTGCGCCGGCTGGCTCAGGAAAAAATAACATAGACGCTAACATTAAGAAAAATTCCAGTATTCTTTAACGACGTATACCGCATGATAATTGCGTTGAAGTTGAAACGCTGCGCACTAGAAAGAGTAAAGGCTTACACCACATTTCACATGTAAAACCGTTTATTGAAAGATAATCTGCTTTTTAACTCTGTCTTTGGCATATAACTTTTCCCTTTACATTACTAGTATGCTGTGTTAGACTTAAGAATCTGTTAACATGCAACAATGTTTGAAGTTAAATATTCAGTCAAGAACCAAGAGAACTTATTTAAACAGAAATTACGAATGCATTGTTATAGTGAACAGACGACACAGTGTTGTATTTGTACATTCTTGCTTGTTAGTTGCACGATTACGTAACGACTATCAGGCTTACATACTTAGGACACATACTGGTACTGCTAATGAGATTTTAATGCAACATTTTGGTTTACTTGAAAATACATTCTGGGTTTAATGTACTTTCTGTGAGATACCAGACGACACAGTGGTTAGTTTAAGTAAACAACTACATGGTTTTATCACGACGCTTCTAATGAGTGACAATTTACAATGTTGCTTTTGTAGTGTTTCTGTTTTATTTCTGCACAGTTTTTCTGTTTTATTCTGCAAAGTAAAACATGTTTTAGTAGTAACTTTTGTGGTATAGCTACAATGAGATTGCCTTTTCCGTAGCACAACAATACGTTACAGCACAGTACTTTCTTCATCATGGCAATAAGCGTAATAACTAAGATATCTATACATAAAGCATTTCACTTTTGTTTATCATGAGGTAAGTACATTGACTTCTGCAGAACTTAGCTTTCGGAGGACGATAAGTACGACACTTCCACAGAATTATCTTACAGCAAGACGCACATTTAGCGCTACAGGACACGCATTTGAGTGATTAATTTTGTACTTAAAACATTTATTTTTAAAGATTTTTGAAAAACAAAGATACAAAGAAAGTTTTCGGTGATACATTTCATTCGATTGCTGTAATCTGTAACACCTGAGGGTATAATTACATTAATCCTCAGGGGGGTATACGCCTACTTTGTGTACCATGTGTGTGGCAACCACAAGGAACCCTAGCTAATATGGTATTTGCTTATACAACTTTACACATCGGTACCATATTTCTCTAACACAGAATTACACAGCTATCTGATCATTTAATTGAGAGATAAACATTTTTTTATTACATCAGTGACAGATGTTTACGCAATTACACAGTTGGATAACTTCACACTTATGAAATTGTATTTTGTCTGTACTGTGTGAACTGTTCATATTTTTTCGGACCCATTGTGATACTATGAGAGCTTTGAATGATGTATTTGGTATGGGATCATGATTTTTAAAGTAAGTTTGAGGCAGATGACACTTTTGACATGAGCAGAGAATTTTTTTAATTATTGGAGGAAGCTACGACGATTTTGAGATTTGACTGAGGTGTTATGATGTTATTTTTACGACGACGATGTGTATTATGCTGTTGAGATATGTTTATGTCAATAAGATGATGCTACAATATATGAGGAATGTGATTACGTGTTTATATGTATATGAATAATGAATAGAAGTTAGGGACTCTTGACTTGTGAAAAAGGATGTTGGAAACCGAGAATCGTACTTTAAGAGTTATGAAATGTGTGTGTATATGCGTGAATGTATCACAATGCTGGCGAAAATTTTTTGGACACACATATTTATAGGATTTTGTTTCTACAGATTTGCAACGCTAATTCTTGACCTGTGAAATATTTTTATATGAGACTGTCACTGTAGCGGAAACTGGTGTCGTAAATATTTCCGTAAGAAAGTTAAGTGACCACCTGCACGTAATGCGTCTGGGCACCCACCTGGGCGACAGCCACCCGAAAAAAAAAGCCATTAGCCTTTCAGCGGCACAGGTAGAAAAAAAAAGGGAGGCCATTATCCTGGCTATTGACGTTCCTTTGTAGAAAGCATCGCAAATATTACACGCTCATTACCTGAAAACATATGGTTACTCGTACTTTGTGCTATTTACTGAAATGCCTAATAAAATGACAAGAAATATTTTTACATCTGCACACCTGATTACGACAAGCGTCTTTCTACGAGAGTTGAGAGCTACCGACTTATGAAATGTCACATGACTATTGAATGATATTTGCATGCTTTGGTTTGCGTAATTGCTTATTTCATTTGATACCTGTTTTCCAGCTGTGTTACAGCATTTGTTTTATAAAATAAACTTAGATGCATTTGCTAATGTGAACACTTTCTGTCAACAGATCTATTAAATGATAATTTTGTAATCCACATTCTTTAAAAAAAAAGGAGCACTTGGAAAGGAAAGAACAATAAGAAGGGACTAGTAACAGTAACTGAACACATAATATTCTTTTCAAGTACATGGTAATATTTCTTTTACAATAAGTTGTTGTGGTGCACCACTTTAATTACGTAGACATTAAGATGTGAGTATACATTTCCCTTATCTGCATTGTTATCTTTAGTGTACTATTTTTTTTGCTTGAACTATGTCATGTTTAGATATAAGCTGCTGTTTGCCAGGCATAGTGCTACTGAATTTTCATTTGTGATACTTGTTTTGTGCTACTGCATTGCCTCGTCCCTTAGTTTAGCATCTGAGCTCAGTAGATTTAAGTTAGCTTAAGAGGGGGTAGACTATATAAGAACCTAACTATGGAGAATAGGGAAAGAATGCTTTGAAAGTTATATGAAAACGATTTGGGCCTAAATGAGTATTGTACAATGAGCCATATTTCTTTTGAAAGAAATATGGTTATAATACAGAAAAGAGGTACAGATAGGACTTTTTGGGAATAATGATGAACGAAGGGAGATCTCCAAGAACAAAAAAGGTTTTGTTCGCAAAATACTGCAGTACCAAAAGTTACACTGAAAACGAAACCTGTCCTTCCCATTGTGTTATCCCACTATATGTTTGTGTACCCTTGTGTATTTGTTTTCTTCCTGTCTCTGTGTAGTTTCATAGAATTTTTTCTTCTTTTAATATTAAGCTACATTCACTATGATGAGGAATACTGTTATCCTCAAATATAATTGGCATTAATAATATGTTATTTACTTTGTAAAGATGTTAGACATTATTTATTCTGTTTTGTGTTAATGCTCATGTGTGAAGTTGATGTTTCGAAAGTTATTCCGATCTTTTATGTATGTACTCATGTCATAATTCCACTGATGTATATGTTAGTTCGATTCTTTTGTAAAGCCTGTACTACAAATGTTATCTATACTGCTATGTTCTTTAATGATGTATTTTGTACCTTTGTAATTGTATTCTTATGTTATAATATTGTAATTGACACCAGTTCATCAAATTAAGTAACTTGTCAGTTCCATTTCACTGCACACGTTTCTGTTGGTCATAGTATATGGACAATATGTGAGAAGTAGGGACTGTTAGTGTTTGCACGTGTGTTACTAATTCAGCAAGGGACTGGATAACAGCATTGCTGGTTCTAAGGACTATTCCAAAAACTTTGTGAGTGCACAAGTGGTGGTTATGGACTTGCTCTATTATCCAGAAGACTCTTTGATGGTGATTGTGCACCTGCACAGTCACAACAGATGGCTGCTGGCCATCTCTACAAGGACTACAGTGGGTCTGCACCTCTGGTGGCCCACCAATACCATACTCTCTACCAGGACTACAGTGGGCCTGTCCACAATTTCTACAAGGACTGCAGTGGGTCTGCACCTCTGGTGGCCCACCAATACTCTCTACCAGGACTGCAGTGGGTCTGCTCTGTGATGACCTACCTACCTATATTCATCATCTTCGAATGACTCTGCTGTGGGTTTGCTCTGTTGTGGCCCATTAGCTGTCAGCATGTCAAGAGTCAGCACTGTCTTCCGTTGGAAGGACAACACTACTTCTTCAAGACTGTATGGAAATCCACTACTTCTATGTGCAATTTCTTTTACTAATGAGAAACTGTAATTACTATTATGATGAATGATCAGGACTATCTTTATGGACTGTGAGAAAATTTTAGCTTTTGACCAACATTGTATCAACAAGTGTGTGCATTTTATATCTTTGTTACTGTAATTGTGAAAATTTTTTGTCAAATCTGTATTGGCCAGTGCCCAACACCATTTGTAAAAATTTTTTGTGGGGAGCATGGGGGCTATGTAAGTAGGCTGTTTATGTTTTCTTTATGTAAGTAGGCTGTTTAGGTTCTTATATTGGTAACGCCGCCGCCACGTAGCGCTCTCTGTATGAAAATGAAAATCACTGGCTGTGCTGTGTGCAGTCTGTGGCTAGTTTGCATTGTTGTCTGCCATTGTAGTGTTGGGCAGCGGCAGCTGGATGTGAACAGCGCGTAGCGTTGCGCAGTTGGAGGTGAGCCGCCAGCAGTGGTGGATGTGGGGAGAGAGATGGCGGAGATTTGTAATTTGTCATGAACTGCTATATTTATATATGATGATATCAAGGTAAATACATTGTTTGTTCTCTACTAATATCTTTCATTTGCTAACTATCCCTATCAGTAGTTAGTGCCTTCCATAGTTTGAATCTTTTATTTAGCTGGCAGTAGTGGCGCTCGCTGTATTGCAGTAGCTTGAGCAGCGAAGATTTTTGTGAGGTAAGTGATATGTGAAAGGTATAGTTTAATGTTAGTCAGGGCCATTCTTTAGTAGGGAATTTTGAAAGTCAGATTGCGTTGCGCTAAAAACATTGTGTGTCAGTATAAGCACAGTCCTGTATAAATTGTTCAAAGGGGACGTTTCACATGGCAGAGGCTCTATCTATCTGAGCAACCGAGGGCACAGAGCATAAGTCCCACAGGGATAAGTCCCTGCAATCGCACTATCCTCTGTGCCCTCGGTGGCTCTAATGGATAGAACGTCTGCCATGTAAGCAGGATATCCCGGGTTCGAGTCCCCGTCGAAACAAGCATTTTCAACTGTCCCCGTTGATGTATGTCAACGCCTGTCGGCAGCGTAGGATCTTGAGTTAATTATCATTTCATTCTAGAGCACTGCATGGTGACCGATGGTATCTGTTCTTTCGGACATGTCCAAAAGAACAGATACCATCTTCATATGCTGTAACATGTGTTCATATCCTTCCGCATTTAACGTTTTTTTAAGTTCAGGAGACCACACACTATTCACAAAAGACGCTCCCGTGTCAAAACACCACCTCCTGTGTACTTTACTGCTGGCAGTACACGGTGACAGATAACGGTCTCCAGGCGTTTGCCAAACCCAGTCCGTTCCATCGGGTTGTCACAGGCTATCGTGTGATTCATCACCCCAAACCTCTCGTTTCCAGTCATGCACTGTCCAGTAACGACGGTCTTCACACCACCTCAAACTTCGCTTAGAATAGCCTACGGAAATGTATGGATTATGAGGTACTGATCGATCATTGTACCACATTCCTTTTAGCCCCTTATCCACAGTCAGACTGCTGATAGCACTCAAATGGCTCAAATGGCTCTGAGCACTATGGGACTTAACATCTATGGTCATCAGTCCCCTAGAACTTAGAACTACTTAAACCTAACTAACCTAAGGACAACACACAACACCCAGTCATCACGAGGCAGAGAAAATCCCTGACCCCGCCGGGAATCGAACCCGGGAACCCGGGCGTGGGAAGCGAGAACGCTACCGCACGACCGGCTGATAGCACTTTGGAGGTGATGAATGATTCCTTCCGCTATTTTCATGAGTTTTTCACAACCACTCCTCACGACGCTCGAGGGTTCCTGTACATCAATACATCATGTCTGCCTGGTCTTGGTTCAGCTGCGGTTGTTCCTTCGTGGTTTCACTTCAGGATCACAATACCTATAGTCGAATTAGGCGGCTTGAGAAGGGTTGATATTGCAGGCGGGTTTCTTGGTAAGTGAATCGGGAGAATGGTTTCGAATTGATGTATAATACGATTTGTTTATTAGTTGCACTCAAGAACATCATTGCATAAAATGTTAGTATCAAGTGTGTGTGGAGTAATGGTAGGGGCATCTGATACGCAATCTGACCTTAAAGTAGAATTAATGGCTCCTGATATTCAATCTAACATTGAAAGATTAAAGATTCTCAAAGTGCAATCTGACTTCAAGGTAAGTCAAACTCTCGAAAACGCTATCTCACTATAAAGTTAAGTGGGCACCTGTGGTCGACTGTGAAAACGGTGGGAAGCAACAAACTGAATCAAATGCGCAACGCAGATATGAATCTGATTAAAATGTATCGAAGAAACTGTAGCTGAAATTAGTTAATTAGCAAAAGCAAGTCTGAATCTTGGTGCTAAACTACACTCATGCTCACAAATTAAAGATAATTGCAGAATGTGGTGCCACTCAACGTGGCACTGGACAAAACTGACGCTAATAGCATAGGCACATAGAGAACACACACGACACAGATTTGTAAGTCCACGGTATTGGTGATAAGTTGAGAAAACCGTCCCGAGACACATGTGCTACAAAACGCCACTATTCCCTGCTCATGTACCCCAACATCAATATGGGATATGATCACCATGCACATGTACAGAGGTCGCACAACGGGTTGGTATACTCTGGTTCAGATGGTCGAGCAGCTGCTGGGGTATAGCATCCCATTCTTGCATTAGTGCCTGTCGGAGCTCGTGAAACGTCGAAGGGTTTGAAGACGTGCAGCGATACATCGACCGAGAGAATCCCGGACGTGCTCGATGGGGTTTAGGTCTAGAGAACAGGCTGGCCACACCATTCGCCTGATATCTTCTGTTTCAAGGCAATCCTTCACGATGGCGTCTCGGTGGGGCCGTGCGTTATCATTCATCAGGAGGAAGGTGGGACGCACTGCACCGCTGAAATGGCGGACAAACTGGTGCAAAATGACGTCCCGATACACCTGACCTGTTACAGTTCCTCTGTCAAAGACATTCAGGGGTGTACGTACACCAGTCATAATCCCACTCCATCAAACCACGACCTCCATACAGGTCCCTTTGTAGGACATTAAGGGGTTGGTATCTGGTTCCTGGTTCACGCCAGATGAAAACCCGGTGAGAATCACTGTTGAGACTATACCTGGACTCGTCCGTGATGATAACCTGGGACCACTGCTCCAATGACCATGTACTTTGTTCTTGACACCAGACTTTATGGGCACTCCTGTGACCAGGGGTAAGTGGAATACACCTTTCAGGTCTCCAGGCGAATCAACCACGTCTGTTCAGTCGTCTGTAGGCTGTGTGTCTGGAGACAACTGTTCCAGTGGCTGCGGTAAGGTCCCGTGTAAGGCTACCTGCAGTACTCCGTGGCCGTCTGCGCGCACTAATAGTGAGATATCGGTCTTCTTGTGGTGTTGTACACTGTGGACGTCCCGTTCTGTAGCGCCTGGACACGTTTCCTGTCTGCTGGAATCGTTGCCATAATCTTGAGATCACACTTTGTGGCACACAGAGGGCCCGTGCTACGACCTGCTGTGTTTGACCAGCCTCCAGTCGCCGTAATATTCTAACCCTCATACCATCATCAGTACGTGTTCTTTGAGTCATTTTCAACACACAGTCACCATTAGCACGTTTGAAACGTCTGCACATTTCCTCGCTGCACCGTACTCTGACATGCACCAACACACCTCTGGTTTTTGGACTGCTGCCAGCGCCACCGTGCGACGACCGCAGGTCAAGTGCACCGCATGGTCATACCTCGAGATGATTTAAACCCGCAAACCGCCCACCAGAGCGTTGTTTCACCATGTATCAGCATTATCCGTAATTTATGAGCAATAGTGTAGAATAAGTGAAGCTTGTGGAGCATCGCTCGTCCAGTAAAACTCCTTACGCCCTGATTGCTGCTGGTTCGGTCTCCCCACGTTATCTGTTGAGATGACGAAGCGTGAGACGGCTGCAAGTTGTGAAGTATTACACCGCCTGGTGTGAACTGATAATCTCGCAAGGCCTGCACCGAATCACGGCGGTAGACACCTAGCGCAGGTATCACGGCGGGGCACTTCTCGCACGAAATCAGCGATATACAGTCTTACTGGACGGCAGCAACAAGAGTGCCCTTTATTTACCATTTGGTTCGTTTTATAGCGCGAGTTGCCTCTCAAGATAGATGAGGCGGACTTAGGCGAATCAGAATTGCTGTTACTTTTATAAACTTCTCCTTCCTACACTTTTGCTTATTGCGATTAACCATTAGTTTTTCAGGGTACGGAAATGTCGCGTCTCCTACTTCGCCATCTCCATCCGGTGGTGGAGTTCGTTCCAAGTTCTAACATTTACTTTCCTCCCTGCTACCAATCGGTTACAACTACTTTCTGTCTTCCTCTGACTATCTCCAGCTCCCTTCTCCGCAATTTATGGCTGTTGACGAATGGGAAGCTTGCATTGCAAGTGGAAAAAATACCCATATTCTGGTTTTCTTTTCACGTGACTAAAAGTCGAAAAATTCTGCTTTTGGCGGGCAACATGTTCTCTCAAGAGGCGTCAAGTATGTACCTCTGACAGGCTTCGAGCTTGGGCGGTGAACTGGGGAAGCTGCGTCCAAGGGCTCTGGGATGACCGGGTCGGTACCGCGCTTCCCGCTGGAGTCCTGGGAATGTAAGCGTCCACGGGGGCAGAGCAAACCAGAGATTCCTGACATGAATACACAGGGTGCTGTTAACTGGATCTTGAAGAGAAAGCAGTGAATCGTAATACTCTGTACTGTAATTCTGACTCCAAGCAATCAACCAAGACTGCATATCATTCATCCCATTTCGTACGAGGGCTGCTCGGAAAGTAAGGTCCGATTGGGCGCGAAATGGGAACCACAATGAAGTTTTGCACAGATGTGTTGGGTAGTGTCTCTGGTATGCCAATAGATCGCGTCACGTCGCTCTTTTCCGTTCTGAGCACACAGTGAGCACGTAAAGATGCCTAGAAAATGGTGTCTCCCGTCAAGTACAACGAAGAGCCAAAGAAACTTGTACACCTGCCTAATATCGTGGAGGGCTCCGTGCTCAAGCAGAAGCGCCGCAACACGACGTGGCCTGGACTTGACTAAGTAGTGCTGGAGGGAAATGACACCATGAATCCTGCAGAGCTGTCTATAAGTCGGTAAGAGTGCGAGGGCTTGGAGGTCTCTTCTGAACGGCACGTTGCAAGGCATCCCATATATGCTCAATAATCTTCATGTCGGGGGAGTTTTGTGGCCAGCGGAAGTGTTTAATCTCGGAAGAGTGTTCCTGAAACCGACTCTGTAGCAATTCTGGACTTGTGGAGTGTCGCTTTGTCCTGCCGGGATTTCCGAAGTCTGTCGGATTGCACAATGGAGATGAACGGATGCAGGTCATCAAACAGGAAACGTGTCACCTATCAGAGTCGTATCTAGACGTCTCGTGAGTCCCATACCACTCCAACCGCACACGCCTCACACCATTACAGAGCCTCCACCAGCTTGAACGGTCCCCTGCTGACATTTTGGGTCCATGGATCCATACCTGTACACTCCCATATGCTCGATACAATTTGAAACGAGACTCATCTTACCAGGCGACATGTTTCCGGTCATCAACCGTCCAATGTCGGTGTTGATGGATCCAGGCGAGACGTAAAGCTTCGTGTCGTGCCATCGTCAAGGGTACCCGAGTGTGCCTTCGGCTCCGAAAGCCCATATCGATGACATTCCGTTGAATGGTTCCCACGCTGACACCCGTTGATGGCCGAGCATTGAAATCTGCAGCAATTTGCGGAAGGGTGCACTTCTGTCATCTTGAACGATTCTCTTCAGTCGTCGTTGGTCTCGTTCTTACAGGATCTTTTTCCGCTCACAGAGATGTCGGATATTTGATGTTTTACTGGATTCCTGATATTCACGGTACACCCATGAAATGGTCGTACAGGAAAAATCCCCATTTCATCGCTACCTCGAAAATGTTGTGTCCCACAGCTCGTGCTCCAACTATAACACCATGTTCAAACTCACTTAAATCTTGGTAACCTGCCATTGTAGCAGCAGTAACCGATCTAACAACTGCGCCAGACACTTGTCTTATATAGGCGTTGCCCACCGCAGCGCCGTATTGCGCCTGTTTACATATCTCTGTATTTGAATACGCATGCCTATACCAGTTTATTTGACGCTTCAGTGTATGAGGGCCTAGAGAGACTTCTCCTGATGTCAAGCAGCCCCCGTAACATAACTGTCACACCGTTTTTCTTCATGAGTTTCTTGGTCGCATTACGCAGGGGCAATGAAGACGTTCCTGCAGCGTTTTCAATGGGAAGTGTCTGATCACCCACAATACATCCCGTAATTGGATCCCCCTGAGTTTCATCTCCGCTCACATTTACCACTGGCTATGAAAACAACATTTTGGCAAAGACAACGAGCTGTAGTCTAGAGTAGAGAATCAGCGCAAAGCACAGGCGGCTATCTTCTATGACGAGGGTAATGGAAAGTTGGAACGACGCTATGACAAATGGCTAAGTCGGAGCGACGGGTATGTAGAGACGTAGCTGGAAAGTACAGCTAACTCTTGCAAATAAAATATTTTTGATTTTCACAGTGGTTTCCATTTCGCGACCAATCGGACCATACTTTCAGATTAGCTCTCGCTTAATTTCATGACGCTGGGGCAGAATAACGCTTTCTGTTTGACATATTCCTAGAGGCTTACACGTGGAGTTACTGTTAGGAACAATTGTGACTCCACAATATGTCCGTAATGTAATTTTTACGAACATTTCTCTTGGAGAACAGCGGTTCTTTTATTCCTTAAAAATGGACATGAACAGTCATAACCGCAAGAAACATTTTTTTATAAGGTTGCCGGTTCGGTCTGTTGTAGACCATCTTCAGACCTCAAACAGCTTTTCTGGAGTCACAGCGCTTGCTCCGCTCACAGCCACTGTCTACCACCATGGTGTGTACAGAATGAGATTTTCACTCTGCAGCGGAGTGTGTGCTGATATGAAACTTCCAGACAGATTAAAACTGTATGCCGGACCGATATTCGAACTCGGGACCTTTGCAAAGGTCCACATTCAAAGTCATTGAGCTCTGTGGACCCACGTATTCTCCTCTTACTGCTTCTCTGCTGGCAACTCACTACTTCCCGCCTCTCGTGACACCTGTCGATCAATTCTGCATTACATGGGGATGTCTGGATACTTTTGATCAGGCTGGCCACTGTGGCCGAGAGGTTCTAGGCGCTTCAGTCTGGAACCGCGCGACCGCTAGGGTCGCAGGTTCGCATCCTGCCTCGGACATGGATGTGTGTGATGTCCTTAGGTTAGTTAGGTTTAAATAGTTCTAAGTTCTAGGGGACCTCAGTCCCATAGTGCTCAGAGCCATTTGAACTTTTGATTAGATAGTGTAAGGACCGCGAAGATACGATAAGAGAAATCATACGGAAGCATATCCTTTGTAGACAGTCGTTTTTCCCTCCTTGAATTGCGAGTGAGACAGGGAAGGGAATGAGTAGTAACGGTATTAGATAGCCTTCCACACGCACCCTATGGTGGCTTGCGGAGTAAGTGTGTAGAAGAAGATGTAGATGAAGATGCGGAATGTGAGACGGGTTGTGGTCACTCCTGCCCTATGAGCCACCGGAGGCTTGAGATGCCTTGAACTAAAATACAAATTATTTTTCAACAACCTCCGAAGTTTCGTCGATGGAATTTGTGTTCTCCTTGTGGTTGTTTCAGGGTTACGTAATGATGCGCTCTACGGGAATTTATTCAAAAAGAGCTACTTATTGGTATCAGCCTTCCAGTGCATTGCCCGGTGGGGAATCACGCTGGGTTTCCAGCCTAGAGTGTCAACGTCCGCCGGGTTCGCAGCGCGCGGGCCGCTCACCTCCGTGGGAAAGGCGGGACGGGGTACCACCTGCAGCGGCTGCGATTGCGACTGCGGGGCGCTGGCCTCAGAAGGCGCGCAGAGTTGCGCAACCGCTGTCAGCCAAGGCCGCGCCATGTCGGTCAGTGTGCCTCCACCGCTGCCACGCCCACTCCCGCCACTCTGCCGAAGGTCGGCCCTCTATCGGTCACCGACCACAGAGGACGTTGCCCCTCGCTGACGGCCGTATGAATTAATAACGTATCAAGATGCTTCCGTGACCGAAGTTCTGATTCAGACGTCATACACGAGGGGCATTCAATAAGTAATGCAACACATTTTTTTCTGAAAGCTGGTTGGTTTTATTCAGGATTCCAATACACCATATTATTCCCTACTATTTGGCTACAAGAACCTGTTCGTCAACATAATCTCAGAGCGAAAATCTCATTCTGGGAACATAATCTCCGTTCACTGGGAGGGCCTGTGTGCCCTTATGGTACTACCCTACTGGTCGACGTTGGAGCCAACGTCTTGCTGCATCGATAACCTCCCCTTCATCAACGTAACGCTTCCCGCGAAGTGAATCATTCATTGGACCAAAAACGTGGAAGCCAGAAGGTCCGAGATCTGGGCTGTAGGTTGGATGGGAAAGAACAGTCCAATGAAGTTCTGTGAGCTCCTCTCGGAGGCGCAGATGTGTGTTAGCCCTTGCCCTTGTCATGGAGACGGTCGTTAGCATTTTTGTGGCGACGAACACGCTGCAATCGTTTCTTGAGTTCCAGATCCTGATCGCAAAATGTTTTATTAAAAATTAAAATCACATATGAATGGTAACCGCTTTCGACCATATCCAAATCAACTTCGTGGAGGTGACTTCCGACACTTATGAGCATTCCGCTCGTCGTCTTTGTTCAGCACCTAATTAGACATGCTTGTATGATGATCTAGATACGAACGAAACCGGGTATCATTGAAAAGTAATTTTAATTTTTAGTAGAAAATGTTGCTGTTAAGGCAGATTGCAGTCAGGCATGAGAATTAGGTTCGTCCATTTTTACAGGTAAAATCGACTAAAAAGCAACCTTGGCAAAATTTCAGCTCAGACAACTGATAGGCGACCCCCAAACACCTTCAATCAGGAGACAGTACATAAAAAGTTCATAGGATTTGACTCGGAACGTCCAGGAAAATCTGTGTAAGTTCAATCGACATACCTTTAATATACAATATTTACAAAAATAATAGCAAAAAAAATAAGAATGGAGGACAAAAATGGATTTCTCACTTTGGAAAGGGTATAAGATAGAGACGTAGTCTTTCTTCAGAAATGGTTCAAATGGCTCTGAGCACTATGTGACTTAACTTCTGAGGTCATCAGTCCCCTAGAATTTAGAATAATTTAAACCTAACTAACCTAAGGACATCCATGCCCGAAGCAGGATTCGAACCTGTCCATGCCCGAAGCAGGATTCGAACCTGCGACCGTAGCGGTCACGCGGTTCCAGACTGAAGCGCCTAGAACCGATCGGCCACATTGGCCAGCCTGTAGTCGTTCTACCACACTGTTTATTAGACAGGGCGAACCAGACACCGCCGAACAAACTTTCAGAAGTGGTAGTTTGGGCCAAAACAAGGAAAAAAGTCCGGTAAATATGAGCTCTAAAATGCATACTTTAATAGCTACGAGCTATTGTTCAGTAGTAGAGATGTTTCACGGTAGCGAAGATCAAAAAGTACTCATAGCTCCTCTAGTATGTGTTTTACAAGACCTCTTTTCTTGTTTTGGTCAATACTACCAGCGACCATATTCATGACTGACAGGAAAAAGCCGGCCGGTGTGGCCGAGCGGTTCTAGGCGCTTCAGTTTGGAACCGCGCGACCGCTACGGTCGCAGGTTCGAATCCTGTCTCGGGCATGGATGTGTGTGATGTCCTTAGGTTAGTTAGGTTTAAGTAGTTCTAAGTTCTAGGGGACTGATGACCTCAGATGTTAAGTCCCATAGCGCTCAGAGCCATTTGAACCATTTGACAGGAAAAAAGTGCAGTAAACATGAACTCTAAAATATCTACCTTAAGAACAAGAAGCTTCGTCTTCGATACTGTGAAATAATCCCTTATCCTGTAAGGTCTTTACTTTGCATACTCTGAGAGGTGGCATTATGGACCAAAACAAGAAAACAATTCTTACTGAATATGGGTTTTAAAGTGCAAGTACTCTGAGTACTTCATTTCTGCTACTGAGAAACACATCTCGTCTGCTGAACAAGTGGTCATAACTCTTATGGTATGCATTTGAGAACCCATATTTACGACACAATTTTTTCTAGCTTTGGTCCATACTACCTCCTCCCACAATACTGAAAGCAAAGAGCTTGATCCAGAAGAGATCTGTTTCGCAGTATCGAAGATAAATAAGTGCTAATAACTTCTACGGTATGTATTTAGAGACCATGTTTACTAGCCTTTTTTGCTTTGAATGGTCATTTCTTTCATATCCTTGAATACTGACCGTTCCTTCTGCGATGCTCTTTATAGATGAGGCAATGACGGAGATAAAAGAATGGTTAAGTACTGGACTCCATTTTGCTGGATGTAGCGCCGCAGAAATGAAGGATTACAACCGGTGTGCCAGGTGAACATTTTCACGTTTCCTTTTCTTGGTGAACGCTAACTTCATACCTCGCGAAGCAGAGCCGTTCTTTCGGAACACGTTCTTCAGATGATTAATTTTGGAATCCAAGTGTTCTTCGCCAGAAACAGTTTTTGCTCTGCATGCCCTGTTCTGGACTGGATGATGCGAACTATGGGTGCTAAGATACAAGTCAGTGTGCGTCGGCTTGCGGTCCACTGAGTGACCGAGACATACATCCGACTTTCGTTGCACCAAAACATCTAAAAATGACAAGCTCCCTGCTTTCTCTGTTCCGATAGTGAACTATGTTTGGATTCATACTGTTTATACGGGGGTTGGAACTTTAATAGTGGCAACTATTTATTTACAGAGCGTACAAAACAGATACGTGTTTCAAAGTTTTACTGACCTTCAGAGTAGTCACCAGCATTGTGTATAACCGATTCCAGCGATGGGGAAGTCGTAGAATACTCTTAGCAGTGCCAGTTATGTTGACATTTAGAGCGGCGCGGTCTATTGCCCGACGAATATGCATCAGTTCTGAAGCAAATGCCGTGAAGTGTTCCTTCGGTTTAGGAGTCGAGTTGAACTTACTAGGGCTATGTCAGGGGAGAGCAGTAGGTGGTATAGCACTTAGCAGCCCCATCAGTCAAACAAATCAGTAACAGCCTGCACTGTACGTGCTTGAGCATTGTCCTGCAAAATGATGATCAGGTGCTGCAGAAAGTGTCATCACTTCTGTCTCTATGCTGTTCATTTTTGGAACACAACCCACGACCGGCTTAGAGACAGAAGTGATGACACTTTCTGCAGGACCTGACCATCATTTTGCAAGACAATGCTCAAGTACGTACAGTGCAAGCTGTTCTGATTTGTTTGACTGAAGGGGCTGCTAAGTGCTATACCACCTACTGCTCTCCCCTGACATAGCCCTAGTAAGTTCAACTCGACTTCTAAACCGAAGGAAACACTTCACGGCATTTGCTTCAGAACTGCTACAAATTCTTCTGGTAATAGGCCGCGCCGCTCGAACTGTCAACACAACTGGCACTGCTAAGAGTATCCTACGACTTCCACATCGCTGGCAACGGGTTATACACAAGACTTTGAAACGCGTATCTATTTTGCACGAGTTGTAAATAAATAATTACTACTATTAAAGTTCCAACCCTCGTATGCTCAAAAAAGTGCTCAAGACCTTCTATGTCATGCGGTCAGACCATAAACGTATCGTAAACATAATATAAAATAAGATGAACGAAGGGGAACCAAAATTAATGCATGTTCCTCAAACTGTTCCTTAAAAAAATTGACCACTGTTTTCATAAAATTTACTGCCAGACAAGAAGTAGGTGGACGTCACAATATGTTGGAACATGTTGATGATATTTTTATGGTTTGGCAGCATGGCAGACAGGCACTGAATGAGTTTCTGGACCTCCTTAAAAACATCCATGAAAATATCGCCGTCACTGTTGAAATAGACGAGGGAAATAGAGGAGGAAGGCTGTCTCCCGTTTCTGGTTATACTAATAAGCAAGAAGGCAGATGGCACACTTGGCAATTCAGCATATAGGTATAAGACTCGCACAGAGCCTGAACTGCATGCAACAAGCTACCATCATAAAGCGCAGCGGCAAACAAGTGTCCACCTTCGTTCACAGGGCGAACGTCATCAGTGACGAAGAAAGCCTCTCAGACGAACTGCAGCACCTGAAAGAGATATTTCGCAAAAAGTGGGTACAGTGAAGTACTAATTTGGAAGGCGTTCAAGACTAGACAGATCGCGGAAATCGGGAAGAGGGAGAAGAAAACAAGAAACTAGCTTTTCTTCCTTATTTGGGACCGATGTCAGCCAAAAGTGGGAGGCTTATGGAAAAATCGAACATAAAAATTATCTTCCGGCCACCGCCGAAGACGAAGATCACTTTGCGAAAGACCCACTTACATTCAAGGTACCAGGAGTTAACAGCATCGTCTGCAAATGCGATCAACAGTACGTTGAACAAACGCAGCGACGTACTTCTAAACGCTGTGAGGAACATATAAGGCATGTGCGGGTGGGGACGACGGAGAAATCGATGACAGCTGAACACATCTAGGAAGACCACACATTTGACTTCGAGAATACCAAGGTGCTACGCCGAGCCGCCTATTGTGACAGCGTTGTAAAAGAGTCCATTTTAAAACGATCGAATTATCAGCCGATCAGGATCTTCTAAAGAGTGACGGAGTGCGGCATAGAATCATCGATAGCAGCACTTCGTCGAGAAGGCGCGCACACCACCGTCCTCGACAGACAGGGTCAGAATGCGCTGACAAAAATGTGAACGGTGCGCGTGCAACCCCCACCACTGAAACTTCACCCCCACCCCGCCCGCCAGTCTCAATTTACCCAGCCACACGGAGCCTGGTGGAGCGGGGCACTGCGCAGATATACTGGGTGGTTATAATTAAACTTTCCCTATTTAACACGTTATAACACGGATACTAACTACCGTACGAGTACCAAACTTGGTAGCATTAATGTCCACAGTACGGGGTGCACTATTTCCATGCATCATAGAGCCACCGTCCAGTTCCAACTATGGCCACCAGGTCCCGCGATCAGCAGTCATCGTGATTCAGTGTCACACACCTTACCAGTCACAGGGAACTTGTTGACGTGTCAACAAAGCTTAGATCAAAAGCAGCAGGGCATTATTGGTGAAGATCTATTATCAAAACAATAATAATGCTGCAGCTGCACTTCGAGAATACCGCTGGCTGAAAGGATTACCGAAGGGTCCTCTTTCTCCACCTGCTGTGCGGAGCATGATGAAGACGTTCGAATCAACTGGAGAACTGGACGTCGCTCCGGGAAGAGGCCGACGACCGGTTGAACCACAGGTGGTTGACGAAATCGCTCTTGCTTTGGCAGAGCTGCCTGCAATTCCCGATCGTGCTCAACATCCCGTGGTCCACTGTGCTTAAGGTGTTTCTAACCATTCTTAAATGTTATCCATACAAGATCCATATTGTACAGCAGCTCGCATCACAGGACGCACAACGAGGTGTTGGCTTAGCTCTCCACTTTCTCGCAAAGACTGAAGTTGACGATGGCTGGCCCTCGACTATCAAAAATGGGTCAAATGGCTCTGAGCACTATGGGACTTAACTTCTGTGGTCATCAGTCCCCTAGAACTTAGAACTACTTAAACCTAACTAACCTAAGGACATCACACACATCCATGCCCGAGGCAGGATTCGAACCTGCGACCGTAGCAGTCGCGCGGTTCCGGACTGAGCGCCTTAACCGCGAGACCACCGCGGCCGGCTCGACTATCCTATGGCAGACGAGGTTCATTTTTCTCCGACAGGTGAGGTGAACTTACAGAACTACCGAGTGTGAGGATCTTCACCTCCAGTCACTGTGCATGAAGTTCCACTGTATGGTGAACGTGTCACCGTATGGTGTGGCTTCACGGCTACGTTCATCATCGCCCCATTCTTTTTTGAACAAGTTGGCGCTCGAGGTCCAAAGACGTGCAGTGTGACTGGCCAACGTTACTGTGATATGCTTCACCAGCATGTCATACCCGTCTTACAGGAAGGACGTGCATTGAACTCAAAAGTTTTCATTCAAGATGGGGCCCCACCGCACTTGGCTCAAGAAGTTCACCTGCTTCTCCGAAACACATTTGGAAACGATCGGTTGATAATTTGATCGAATTATCAGCCGATCGTTTCCAAATGCTTGGTAGACACGATTACCTGACCTCACTCGCTCTGATTTCTGGTTGTGTGGCTACCTGAAGGACAGGTTTTACCAGAGGAACATTCACACATCTGCGGCTCTGAAGTGCAGCATATCAAGAGAGGCAGCCAGCATATCCACGGACATGTTTCGTTCTTCTGTGCAGAATGCAATCCTGCGCTTTCAGACTCTTCTGGTCACTGAATAGCGCCATATTGAGCCCCTTTGTAGTAGTAACGTACCGGTGTGTGATGGTATGATGTACCGTAGCAGCACATTATAAGTGTTGCAATTGAATTTATTCTGCATTATTTCTCTTCCCCATGTCCTTGCCATTAATGCTACCAAGTTTGGCACTCCTAAGGTAATTAGTTCCTGTCTACAAACGTTTTAAATAGGGAAAGTTTTATTATAGCCACGCGGTAAATAGGACTTAATCAGCAAAATCGCGACACTTCGCAAGAAGATTATGAGTATGTCACTCGTCGAAACTTCGTGGTTTTATAATATTGCCACCCGACTGGAAATCTGAGCGCTTTCAATTAACTGTTTACGTCGGGAAAGTCTACACTGACGTCTACATTCACATGTTGGAACATCTTTGCCTGCCGAAGTGGCCGCGCGGTTCTGGCGCTGCAGTCTGGAACCGCGAGACCGTTACGGTCGCAGGTTTGAATCCTGCCTCGGGCATGGATGTGTGTGATGTCCTTAGGTTAGTTAGGTTTAACTAGTTCTAAGTTCTAAGGGACTAATGACCTCAGCAGTTGAGTCCCATAGTGCTCAGAGCCATTTGAACCATTTTTTTGAATATCTTTACCTAATAATGATAACATTAATGAAAAATTGCATATAATAATTCGCATGACAAATATTCGATATTTTTATATTATCTTTTGACAGTTCATTTAGTGATGCTTTATTCTGAAGATATCGCTAAGCTGCACACTGGTCACTCCTAAGTTGAAGTGGGGGAGGGGGGGGGGGTTGGGAATAGGAGACTCGGGTACAAGTATCCTGGGAACGCTGGACACAGCAAAGTCAGCCTGTTCTTGGCAATGTTTGCGATCAAGTCTATGGGGCAGCTGAACTGAAGTTGTTGTGGAGCCGTAGTGACTCGCAAACACTGATTGGATGTTGGTTGGCAGTGACAAAGTGTTACTTTCCAGTTGTAGTTATGTGAATTGAAGGTGGAGGGAAGAGATAGGAAAGGAAGTAATGATATCAGCTGCATCGTAACTTTAAGCGGAATCAGCGGCGACGAGTGGAAATGTGTGCCAGACCGGGATTCAAACCCGGCATCTCCTGCTTCCTAGGCAGTTGCGTTAACCACGGCGCCATCCGGACGCAATGCTTATCGTAAAATCGCTGACTATTTCGGTACCCTACCGAGCTCACACACACTCCCAACTAGCGCCATCTAGCGCGCCAACCATAGCGCCATCTGGTTTCCCCCTTCAAGCTACACAAGTTTAATTCTTTGTAGTTATTTCGTTTGACGCTTATTTCGTGAGATATTTGGCCCGACCACCCTGTATATAGTATACATTCCTATAATCATGTTCATTATGTAGCCTTGCTACATTTCTGTATCCCATGTTGGATTTCCGTGTTCCTTTTTTTTTTACTCCTTATTTCTTTTGCTAGAGACAGTGTGTGAGTGTCTGGCCCTTCCATATATTGGATTCGTTAATAGAATCGTAGCGTTTTTCCGTAAGTTTCATAAACACAACAGAAAAATTTTAGTCATCAATAATATATTCTCCTTCACTATTTTTACAGCAGTCTGCCAACACTGGAGTGACTTTTCGATTCCGCGACTGTAGGTATCACGTGGTTTTGAGGCGAAGAACTCGTCGAGCCATGTTCGGAGTGCATGTTCATCCCGGACGGAAGTTCCTTGAAGGCTGTTCGATAGAGAGAGGAAAAAGTGAAATTTTGAGGGTGCGAGATCAGGTGAGTAAGCCGGCGGCCGTGCGGTTCTAGGCACGTCAGTCCGGAACCGCGTAACTGCTACGGACGCAGGTTCGGATCCTGCCTCGGGCATGGATGTGTGTGATGTCCTTAGGTTAGTTAGGTTTAAGTAGTTCTAAGTTCTAGGGGACTGATGACCTCAGATGTTGAGTCCCATAGTGCTCAGAGCCATTTGAACCATCAGGTGAGTAAAGTGGGTGTGGAACGACTTCCCAACTCCCGTATAGTGTTTGATGTCAGTCTAGCAGAACACGGGCGGGCTTTATCGTGTAGTAGCATCACTTCACGCGGTGTTCCTCGTCGTTGTTCTTGAATTTCGTCTGCAAGACGTCTCAGTTGTTCACAATAAATGTCAGCAGTGATGGTTACACCTCGGGGAAGCAATTCGTAGTACACCACACCGTCACTGTTCCACCAGGTGCATAACATTATCTTCAGTGGATGCGCGCAGATCTTTGTAAGGGGAGTTGCTGCTTTGTTTGGAATCATCCATTCCTTTCTTTTCGTTATGTTAAAGTAAAGACACCACTTCTAAATATCCGTAAGGATACAGAAGAGGAATGGTCTGTGTTGTTCACAAGCCGAGTGATGACGAGCTGATTTTTGTGTTTTTGGCTTAGAGCATGCGTTACCAAATACACCCAATTTTTGAACCTTCCCCATTGCATGAAGATGTCGCACGATGGTGGAATGATCACACTTTATCACATCTGCCAGTTCTAGAGTACACTGACGTCGATCGTTGTAAATTAATGCGTTTAAACGATCTCCATCATACCCGGAAGGTCTTCCTGAACGTAGAAAGCCACTAATTTTAAAATGATCCTCCTTGAAACGAGAAATGCATGTCCTCGTCGTGCTCTGTCCAATGACGTTATCCCCATACATGGTGCAAATGTTTCTGGCTGCCTCTGCCGCTGTCACGCCTCTACTGAACTCAGATAGAAGAATACGTCGGAAATGTTCCGATTTCCTCACTTGGCACTCTATTTACTAGTGACCATAGCTGTACTCAGTATCTCCGAAGGACAAAATGACAATATGTAACTCAAATAGAAACATGAACTACAAATAATGAATGACAATCCTAAATAAACCCACAGTAACCGGAATGCCGACATGAAAAACGGAAACGCTAAACTTATGCATCAACCTAACACTTGCGAGAACACTTTCCGCCATAAATGATTTTAACAACAACTGAAATCAACAAACTAAAGCCTCGGTAAACACGAATAAAATCAAACGGCTCTAAGCACTACGAGACATAACATCTGAGGTCATCAGTCCCCTAGACTTAGAATTACACTACTGGCCATTAAAACTGCTACACCAAGAAGAAATGCAGATGATAAACGGATATTCATTGCACAAATATATTATACTAGAACTGACATGTGATTAAATTTTCACGCAATTTGGGTGCATAGATCCTGAGAAATCAGTACCCAGAACAACCAACTCTGGCCGTAATAACAGCCTTGATACGCCTGTGCATTGAGTCAAACAGAGCTTGGATGGCACGTACAGGTACGGCTGCCCATGCAGCTTCAACACGATACCACAGTTCATCAAGAGTAGTAACTGGCGTATTGTGACGAGCCAGTTGCTCGGCCACCATTGACCAGGTGTTTTCAGTTGGTGACAGATCTGGAGAATGTGCTGGCCAGGGCAGCAGTCGAACATTTTCTGTATCCAGAAAAGCTCGTACAGGACCTGCTATTATGCTGCAGAAATATAGGGTTTCGCAGGGATCGAATGAAGGGTAGAGCCACGGGTCGTAACACATCTGAAATGTAACGTCCACTGTTCAAAGTGCCGTCAATGCGAAGAAGAGGTGACCGAGACGTGTAAGCAATGGCACCCCATACCATCACGCCGGATGATACGCCAGTATGGCGATGACGAATACACGCTTCCAATGTGCGTGCACCGCTATGTCGCCAAACACGGATGCGACCATCATGATGCTGTAAACAGAACCTGAATTCATACGAAAAAATGACGTTTTGCCATTCGTGCAGCCAGGTTCGTCGTTGAGTACACCATCGCAGGCGCTCCTGTCTGTGATGCAGCGTCAAGGGTAACCGCAGTCATGTTTTCCGACCTGATGGTCCATGCTGCTGCAAACGTCGTTGAACTGTTCGTGCAGATGGTTGTTGTCTTGCAAACGTCCCCGTCTGTTGACTCAGGGAACGAGACGTGGCTGCATGATCCATTACAGCCATGCGAATAAGAAGATGCCTGTCATGTCGATTGCTAGTGATACGAGGCCGTTGGGATCCAGCACGGCGTTCCGTATTACCCTCCTGAACCCACCGATTCCATATTCTGCTAAGAGTCATTGGATCTCGACCAACACGAGCAGCAATGTCGCGATACGATAAACCGCAATCGCGATAGGCTACAGTCCGACCTTTATCAAAGTCGGAAACGTGATGGTACGCACTTCTCCTCCTTACACGAGGCATCACAACAACGTTTCACCAGGCAACGCCGGTCGACTGGTGTTTGTGTATGAGAAATCGGTTGGAAACTTTCCTCATGTCAGCACGTTGTAGGTATCGCGACCGGCGCCATCCTTGTGTGAATGCTCTGAAAAGCTAATCATTTGCATATCACAGCATCTTCTTTCTGTCGGTTAAATTTCGCGTCTGTAGCACGTCATCTTCGTGGTGTAGCAGTTTTAATGGCCAGTAGTGTACTTAAACCTAACTAACCTAAGGACATCACACATATCCATGCCCGAGGCAGGATTCGAACCTGCGACGGTAGGAGCAGCGGGGTTCCGGACTGAAGCGCCTAGAACCGCTCGGCTACGGCGGTCGGCAAACATAAATAGGAATGGTAATGCAAAGTAATGCGTATTTTAACAAAACATTTACATTTGCAGAAGACGCACAATGATAGAAATATGTTAGTACGGAGAGATAGAAAATACTACATAAGGATATGCATGTGCATCTATTGCCGAAGTTTAAATCAGGTCTAAATTCTGCCGGCACACAAGTCTTCGAAATGGAGACTGGAATTACAGAACATCGTCATGGAAATCTCGCCTTTCCCTGCAGTTCACTTCCTCACCATACTTAGAATCTGAAAGTGGTGGTTGAAGTGGATGCAAAATCAGCCATTAGCGCTGTAACAACAGCTCTTCTCTGGCTGTGTCTAAGTTCATCTCAGGTGAATGATAGCCTCATACCCAGATGAGCATCGGTTTCGAAGAATCCTGAATGTGGGTCCAAGGTGAAGACGAAGGAAAACAACGTCTCTTGGCCTGCACATCCTGGAGGTGTATTCTGCATTGTCTGACTCCAGACGATCGGCGCCAGTGAGGCTTTCTTTTCTTTCTCCCGCTTAACAAAACACAGCTCCAGCTGACACCTGCCTTGCATTTCACGGCACACAAGGAAGCGAGCAGTGATTCTTTGAATATCGCCTGAGCGGACTCCCTGGGTTTTTATGGCCTACCGCGTGTCCCTCGTCCTCAATGGCATTCAACCTGCGTTCACAGTGCCTTCTCATTGAGCTACGCATGCAGTTTAATATAGGAAATAAAAATCTAAGCAATTATTTTGTTGGTACTTTGTATGTACGGCTACATACAACTCGGCAAGCCACAGTATGGTGCGTGGCGTAGGGTACTCTATAGCAGTACCAGTCGTTTCATTTTCTGTTCCATTCAGAAACAGAGCTAGGGAAAAACGACTAGCTATACGCCCCCGCGCGAGCCCTAATCTGTCAACATTATCTTCAAGGTCCTTACGTGAAATATGCTTTGGCGGCAGTAGAATCGTTCTGCACTTAGCCTCAAATGCCGCTTCTCTAAATTTTCTCAGTAGTCCTCCTCTAAACGAATGTCGCCTTCCTTCCAGTGATTCCCGAAGCATCTCCGTGATAATTGCGCGTTGTTCAAACCTAACGGTAACAAAGCTAACACCCTGCCACTGAATTGCTTCGACGTCTTCTTTTAATCCGAACTGGTGCGGATCCCAAACACTCGAACAGTACTCAGCTATGGGCCGCACTTGCGTCTTACATGCGGTCTCCTTTATAGACGAACCACACTTTTCTGAAATTCTCCCACTAAACCGAAGTCGACTATTCGCCTTCCCTACTACAAAGCTCATTGCATTTGATATTGGTTTGTAACGTTACGCCTCGATATTTAATCGACGTGACTGTGTCAAGCAGCACGCTAATAAATCTGTATTAGAACACTATGGATTTGTTTTTCCTATTCATCTGCTTTAACTTACATTTTTCTACATTTAGAGCTAGCTGGCATTCATCACGCCAATTAGAAATTTTGTCTAAGTCATCTTGTATCCTCCTACAGCCACTCAACGACGACACCTCCCCATACACCACAGCATCATCAGCAAACAGTCGCAGGCTGCTGCGTCCCCAGTCTGCCAGATCATTTATGCATATAGAAAATAACAGTGGTCGTACCACATTTTCTAGGGGCACTGACGATGCCCTTGTCTCTGATGAACACTCGCCGTCGAAGACAACATACAGGGTTCTGTTACTTCAGAAGTCCTCTAGCCTCTCACATACGTGGGAAACTATTACGTATGCATTTACCTTCGTTAACAGCCGCCAGTGTGGTTCCGTGTCAAATAATTTACGGAAACCTAGGAATATGGAATCCGTCTGTTGTCCTTCATCCGTGGTTCGCACTAGTACTAATTCATATTCCATTTTCCGGTGGAAATAAATGGTTTCGATTTAATTTGACTCGCTCTTTTGGGCTTTACACAAGTTACGGGACAGTTTGGTTAAAATGTTCGCATAACACTACCACGTATTAAAAAAGTGGAGTTTTGATGCAAAATTAAAGATTTATTAAACGATTGTTTTCAGAAACAACGTTCATTCAACTGATGCTGGAGGATAAAAGATCATGTTTTACAAATATAGTTGTAACCCAAACGCAACAGCTTAGCTGATATTACTAAACTGTTCGTAATAGGAGGGGCGTTTGAAAAGAAAGTGAAAAGTCCGAGAGATGGCACCACCGGCGCGTTCGAGGTCATG
Organism: Schistocerca piceifrons; assembly: GCF_021461385.2. Lineage (NCBI taxonomy): Eukaryota > Metazoa > Arthropoda > Insecta > Orthoptera > Acrididae > Schistocerca > Schistocerca piceifrons. Next base: position 448,725,787 of record NC_060144.1, on the reverse strand, counting down.
TTTAGTTAGTAGCATCTTTGGAAAGAACGCACACCAAGTTTCAGCAATATTGTTTTATTTCTTTGTGTTTGGCCTTCGTGTCAATCAAGGAAGTCGAGTGGTTGTCAAAAAATGGACGAAAAAGAATTTAGTGTGGTGATTAAATATTATTTATGAAAGGCAAAACGCCTCAGTAGACTAAAGAGATCCTTGATAAACATTACGGTGACTCTGCACCTTCGATTAGAACAGTTTATAAGTGATTTCAAAATTTTAGGATTGGCTGTATGGGCACAAGTGATGCTGAACGTTCTGGACGTCCTGTGGAGCGTACGACTCCAGAAATCATTGATAAAATCCATGATATGGTGATGGATGACAGAAGAGTTCAGGTGCGTGTGATTGCTAGTGCTGTGGACATCTGGAATGAACGGGTACATAATATTTTGCATAAACATTTGGACATGTGAAAGCTGTCCGCAAGATGGGTTCCGCGATTGATCACGCTTGACCAAAAACGGAATCGAGTGAAGTGTTGCAAGTATGGTTTGCAGCTGTTCGGGAAAAATCCGCAGGACTTTAAGCTTTATTTCGTCACTGTAGATGAAGCATGGATACATTACTATACTCCTGAGACCAAAAAACAATCGAAACAACGGATTACCAAGGGAGACTCTGCACCAAAAAAGGCGAAGACCATTCCTTCGGCCGGAAAGGTTATGGCGACTGTCTTCTGGGATTCGCAAGGGAGTATCTTCATCGACTATCTGGAAAAGGGTAAAACTATTACAGGTGAACATTATTCATCGTTATTGGACCGTTTGAAAACCGAGCTGCAAGAAAAACGCCCGCGATTGGAGCGCAAAAAAAAGTCCTTTCCCATCACCACAATGCACCA